>NW_010246793.1:119648-163593 GCF_000690775.1 Eurypyga helias
AAGTAGTGCCACATTGGTGAGGTAGTTCTGAAAAAAAATGACACTTCTGCATCCCTAGGGCTAGACTGTTTCTTTTGGGAGCATCAGCTCTGAGGTAGTAGTGGCAGTGGTTCAATTCAGCTCTCGGGAAGGTTTGTAAGCATTGTTTCTTCCCCAGGTCTTCCCTGCCTCCAAAGAAGCAAGTCATGCTTTTGACCCTGAGGACCTTGTCACATGGGTAGGAGGGTTCACTGTCTGTAGGTTCTCGTGAAAGATATGAGTCAAGAGCTTGGTGTGGTACCCAGAGGTCTCCCAAAGCCGTTTAGAAGGGAGATCCTAAGAGCATTAGAGGTTGAGGACCATTGGCTAATACAGGATTTAGGATGACATTGGTGTCAATGCCTAGAATCAATCATTCCTGTGGGTCTTCTGATGGGTGCAAGATATGGTGCATATTACCACATTCATGTTGCTTATAACTTCAAAGTCTGGAGAGCATTATAGTTTTTCATATAGTTACGGTTTGTCATCCAACCCCGGTAAGATATAAAAGGTGATTCAGTCACTAGTCTTGCGGTCAGTCAATCCACACATCAAAGGGTCTGCGATTACACGTAGCTACTGGGTGGAAGAGTAGGTGAGGAAAGATGCTCTAGTCCCTAGTTCCGTGTGTATTTATATGTGAACCAGCTGCAATCCGGTTCTTCATGTCATACAACTGGTAATGCAACACCAAAATGTTCTTATTTTCACTGCCAGAGGTGTCGATGCCGTTTTATGTGTCGACCTGAACACTTGTGAAGGTCTTGTGTTGCACACTCAGCAGCATCTGCAAAGTAGTTTTGATCACAAAAGTGCAAATAAGTATATAGAAACAAACACGCTGGAAAAGTAGGTGAGCTCCAGTTCAGACAGTTCATGTGGAGCAGACCGTGCCGTCCTGTGAAACCCTTCAGGAATCCAAAATGATAATTTCTTTCTACCAGAGCAGTAAGCAAACAGGTTCAGTGATTGCACTTTATTCAGACCGATAACTATCATCACTGTCATTCACTAGGCCTGTCAGATCCCTGGGGTTTTATGCTTTTACTGTAGTATTTTATCGCTTTCCCTCTAGAATTATTACTTTTTTAATAGGGAATAGCTTAATGTTAGGGCTAACAGGTGAATGGTGGGACTTGGGTTTAGATTTTTTTCTTACCTGACCTTACTTACTCCCTATTCCCATCTCATTCATGCTCAGAGCTTTGTTTGACCTGGAGGACCAGTTTCGTTGTTGTTGTTGTACTAAGTGAGCTTGCACATACAGTGTTTTTTTCTAATCTCTCAACTCTAATTGTTGCATGCAAATTGTTTAATAAATAATGTTGGACAGAAAAAAAAAAAGAAAAGAAGAATAGATATTAATTAAGAAAAGGATTTAGGCTGACTCAGTCTCATACATGAGACAAAAGGTTAAGTAAATGCCAAGGCCGCTATGCCTCTTCAAACAATGAATATTAGTTTTAGAATCATTAATGTCTGCTTAGAAAACAGAGTCATACTGGAGACTTGTATGCCAAAATAACCAAGGCCAGGGCTGTTTCTTTTCAATCTGAAGCTAAATTATTCTCCAATAGAGGGCTAAATGTATGCAATTAACAGTGCTAGGTAGGACAACAGGGAATGACACTTTTAATATGTAGCCAAATTGAGATCAAGTTTTTCTTTGAATCTGGTAACTTGGACATTTAATATGCACAACCAAGCTCTGCAACAGAATTAGTGAAAAGAAGCAGATAATTAACTCCTTCGCTGCTTGTCAACGGAGACAGAGTTATTAGCCCACTGTTTACGGATTCCTGTCTTCTAAAGTTGCTGGGTCTACAAAAGCGAATTTTTTCAAGTGCCTCCCATACAGGGGCAGAGAATGAGACAATGGTGCACTCTTTATTAGAATGAGGATTGCCACATCATATTTTGAAGAAAACTTCATTCTGGGAAATACTAATTTCTCAGGTTGGGGGTTGGAACAAATGTGACCATATGAGCTTAACTAAAGATGCATCCCCTGTTTCTGTGTTGAAAAGCTTAAGAAGACTAGGCTGAAAGGCTCAATCATATATTTTAAAAAATAAACAACAAAAGACTTTTTAAGCAAGTGGCTGACTCTCACCGGTATGAAGGTGAAAGTCAAGGTGCTTATTAAAACTTCCCAACACCCTCATGTGCAAAAAATGCTCCGTACTAGACAAGACATGCTACCTACAACAGCATCACCCATGCAGTATGAGTGTAATAATAGTAACATTTAATTCTCATCCAGTGATCTCCAAGAGGATGAATATATTTATTCCCAATTTATTGAAGTGAGGGAAAAGATGGTGAAATTATTTGCATAAAGCAACTGAGCTGAGCAATGGCCAAATGGGTCTGAAATTCAACTCGGGAGTCCTAGATAGTGCTAAGCTGTAAGTGTCATGGAATTTGATTGGGATATCTCTAACCTAGTTAGGCTGGCAAGAAGCCAAATCAAATTGTCCCTCTGTTTCTAGGGTTAGTTTGATTCAGGGAATTTTAAACCTTCAAAGTTAAAATGTATTTTTCCTTCTAGGTGTATCTAAACCAAGCCTGCACTTCCTTGCTCTGGGTTATGCTTGAGATTAAAGCAAAAGGTCATTGTCTTCCATTATATGTAACACAGCCTTTTCACCTCTTGAGTAGGCTTCAAAGCAGTGCTTTTCATGACAGCAGTGACTCCCGTTGAAGTCTACAGCCACATGCAAATAAACCCTCAGATCAGAAAATGGTACACTTAAATAGTTCAAGTTTGTTTCTAAGGCTGAAGTGCATTACAGCTCTCATTTAACTGAGTAAATACTATTATGCTGAAGTCCTTTGCATTGTCATCAACAGGAAGAGATAGCTTTGCTCTAGGGCTTGTTTCATTGAAGGGTCTGTACTGGAATGTGTTGTATTTACATTTAATATTTGTGCCATGTCTAAATCTCCCTCTCCAATTTCTGGTGCTTGCTGCTTTCGAGAGTGAAAAAAAATCCATGTCTGGAGAATGGGCACATCCAGGTACACATGCTCAAGCCCAATTCAGAGTTTTATACTTTTCTTTCAGTCTTTTTACCCCCTGCTGCTAGGAAAGGGCAAAGATGTGGACAAACACCAGATTCTTGCTTTCCAGTATTGAGCTCCTCTCTCAATGAGAGGTTTATTAGTTTGTGCTTAGGTTTGACCCTGCGTAAGAGAGACATATCTGACTGTAGGAAGGCAGCATATGAGATATTTTAACTGTCCATATTTAAGTCATCTTCATCAAGACTATTTGGAAAGAATCTGCATTTTATGCTTGTGAATCTTTATCTTTTCCTTTTGAGAATTTAATTTCTGGAGATCAGGGCTCTGGATGACTAAAATTTGCTCTCTCCTACCCAGCTGGCCTGATGGCTGAGAGCACAAGTAGACTCCAGCAACCCAGGAAGGTGTTTTTACTGAGGCCACAACAGTGGTCCCAGCTGCATACCCAATCTAACCTGTCTGAGGCTGAGGAACAGCTTCGCTCTGGCTGCTGTGGCCTGTTTCACCACTTGGCAAATATTTGATTTTGAAAATGTTTAGCTTCCAATTATTTCACTATGAGTTCATGCCAAAAGGCCGGGTACAGCCTCGTATTTGCTAAAGGTCTGGCTCTGGCACTGTGGCGTGGGAGGATCGCCTGTCAGGCAAGGCCTGAGGTCAGGCTGTCCCCTTACATTCCTCATGCTGGCCATGCTGCCTGCACAGTTGGCTCTGGGGTGACGTGGCTAATGCCATCAGAGAGAAAATCTCCAGGTTGCGTGGTGTTACAGCACAGTTATCCTCATTATTTTATCCCTTATGGATATACCTCAGCGCACTCTCTTTATCCTGACAGGCATCATCTATTTACTTATCCTTCCATCCATTGCAATTGCCCTTGTGACAACACGGTATTGACCAACTTGGGGCAGGCAAAATGGCACCAGGCCCTTCCTCCTGATGGCACTAGCCACAAAAGCAGATAAGATTAGGGTCCAAATTGCTATGTAGGAGGAGAGATTGCTGAGTCTGGGGAGCATCCTAGGTGTCTCCCGCAAAGTGCCTTTTCACACAGTAACACAAAGTGTCTTTGCCTTGTGCTTCCTCCCTGCATCCATCCACAGCAACGACCAGCTAGGAGCTGTGCCGGCTGTGTGCTCAGCAGGTCTCTGTAGTGGTCTGTGGTCCTGGTATTGTAGGGATCAGGGAATCTGGGAGAGATAGAGATATAGATATATATATACACAGACGCACATAAAGATGTATGCCTCATGCCAGCAAAGGAATACCTAAAATAGTAAAGGAGAAGGGAGCTAAGGCTCTATTTGTATAAGACTGCTCATAGAGTTATTACTATTAAGACAGCTTCTGATGTACTTTTGATACTAACGTGCTTAATGTGGTGGTGGCTGCAAGCGCAGGGCAAGCTCAGCAAGCGCCGGTGAGCGCCGGCAGCCCTAAGCCACTGCTGCCCCAGCTAGAGCCAGTCCTGCATTGATCTTACCAGCTGCTCCAACCCTCTGTTGCCTCCCTCCAGGCTGCTCCAGGCCTTTCTCTCAGCACCTCCACTGCCAGCTCTGATCTGTGTTCCCTCGGCTCCTGCCTGCCTCACTGCCCCACATGCCCACCAGTTCTGTGAGCCTCTGCAGCTCGGCTCTCCTGCCTCCCTGCCAGGTGCTACCTCCAACCTCTCCAAGCACCCCCAGGGCCCCTTCTCTCATCTTCTACCTTTTCTTCCTTCGTGCTCCTGCCTCCCCAGATGAGCCCTGTCCCGCGTGACAACTGTGACTGG
Organism: Eurypyga helias; assembly: GCF_000690775.1. NCBI lineage: Eukaryota > Metazoa > Chordata > Aves > Eurypygiformes > Eurypygidae > Eurypyga > Eurypyga helias. The sequence goes on from NW_010246793.1 coordinate 124,468, forward strand.
CATCCTTCTCAAAATCACTGCTCCTCCATCCCTGCTCTGGGTCAGGCAGGATTCAGCCATCACATCTCTCTAGGGTGCAGAAGTGCTTATGTTGAGTTTGCTCTTCCCTCAAGAGACCTCACCCAGCTTTGTAGCGTAACCCATCCCATCAATCAGCGTATCTCCGAGCGCCGACAGGCTGGACAAGGGCTTGGCTCTGCTCCTCGCAAGGTTTAATCCCCAGCGCTAAGTCACCAGGACACTGTAGACTATTGGGTTCCACTCAGGCATAATTCCATCATTACCATTGATTTGTTCGCTCACGCTCCCCACGGTGCTTTTAATCAACTCTCCATCTCTCTGCCTTCACACCTTTACGCTTTTCATGATTGGCTCTGCTACCTTCTGCCTCTGCAATGAAATAGTACCATAGAAATCCTCCTGCCTCTTACATACATTAACAATTTCATTTCTTCCCTCTCTGGTCCAGTGAAGGGATCTCCCTCTCCCACAAAGGCACCACTGTCTCTGCAAAGCACTCTGGTAAGCTCACAGGGAATAGCTTCTATTCATTATTCCTCAAAGTCCAGTACAATGGGTTATAATTAGTTACTGGCCTCTTTGGTTTACTCTACCTTCAAAGGCTCTTTTATAGTTTAAAAGTGAAGGGAGATGCTGACATTAATTTTGACTGTCTTTTTGTAGCATTGTGCAGAGGAGATAAAACTAACATGCAGGTAAAGGGATAAGTTACTCACTAGCCAAAAAAAAAAAAAAAGGTAGCAAATAGGGTCATCAACACATTCATTTCATGAAAGTAGGTGGTGTTGGAGAGAACTCATTAGCCCTTTTGTTCTGCATTATCACCACCATTTATCAGCGGCTGTATCGAGTCACAACTACTGTCCCTCCTGGCATCCAGTGTGAGACCCGAGAATGAATTTGATGCCAGGGTTGTGCCACCTGATGCACTAGGCGCTGTATTAATTATGGCAGATAGAATTTTTTCCAATATACTCCTAAAGGGACACTCAATAAAGCAATGCAGTGTGGTTTACCAATTTGAAGAGTCATGGACAAATAAACCCACATCACGGGCCTGTCCTTTCTCCTGAATCTTCCTAAGTTTGTTACCACTTGAAGTATTGCAAGCTGTTGGAAAACAAAACAAACAAACCCACAAGTGAAAAAATCCAAGCGTTAGGCTTATCAGTCCATACCAACATGCAGGCTGCTTTCAGTGAAACATTTCATTTTAGTTACATCTCAAGTGATGGTGACCTGTTAAATCTTTAAAGTCTGCTGCTTCTTCTTTAAGCCGTGACTCTCTGATCACTTTTGTGCACACATACGTGATTCTCTGCAGCAAAACAGTTTGGGTAGTAGTTTTGGAAATCAGCTAGGAGCTCCTCCCTGAACCTAGTCCTTTAGTTATCAGGTGACAATTGTCCGTGTCTTGTATCGATGCAGAAATATGTGCAAGGGAGAAAACTGCAGCCTTGTTCAAGCAGCTGAAGTTGCAGTTTTCAGTTCAAGCCAGTGCTTTAAGGAAACACCTCGTGTACAAAAGTGGCACACTTCTGCCATCCCATCTAGCAGAAGGGAAAACACTGTTTATAAGTATTTTGGTCATCAGAGAGAAGGATGTGTGGAGACTGATCCCGACCCTCTAGACTTGGACAAGTCAGTTAACCCTGTGACTCAACTGCTGGGAGCAACAGCATTTGCTTATCCCACAGGCACACTGTGAGGATTAATTAATATTTGCAAAGTGCTTTGGAGATGAAAAGTAGCATGTTAAGTACAATAAAGTATTATTAATAGTGATAACAAACTGATAATTTTGGAGTATATGAGTCTTAACCTTTTCTAGCAAGACCTTTCATTACAAACAGCTGAACAAGTAGCAACACTACAGCCAGAGTGCCTAGTCTCCTGTTTTCCAAAGCAATGGGGTTATGCTGATTGAGCAAGGCACAAAACGCATTCCATTCCACCTTTAAAATAAGCTAGGCTCTGTTTTAAAACACGGTGTGACACAGTATACTTTTAATGTACCAAGCTAATAAGCCTGGGATGATTATCATCGTTAAATATGTTAGAGTGACACAAAACAGCTTCGGAAAGATTCTGGCCCTTTGGATTTGGAGCGTGTGCTTTGCTCTCTATCAGCTATGAATGCATCCCCAAATTTTCTGCATTTCCCACGTGCCATGTTGATGGCTGCTAGCAGCACCTTCCCGCTTGCCTGCTCCTGCTTTGCTCTCCCGGCCATGCCACAATGGCTTGCGTGGTCACGCACCACACAGACACTTGCTGTAAGAGGTTCACCAAACGTTGAACCCCTTGTTGAAGCGCATGTTATCTGTGCTGAACAGAGAGAAGTGCTTTGGTTCTCTGCAATCTCCCTCTGTGTGCAGCTGCGCAGAGGAAGGCTGAGGGTAAGAAGTAGTGATATGTAGAGTATAGAGCTGCATGTTGCCAGTAGTGGCTCCTACCATTACCCATTTGGATCTTATGCCAAGAAAATCCGGCACCAGTGTCAGACGCAGTCAAGAGGAAGTCTGTCAACGTATGTAATTTGAAACAAGACACAGTTTCAGGCTTGTATGGGCCGGGTCTTTAAGGCCAGTTTTCTGGCATTATGAAAAATGTTTCTCCTCTGAAAACTTCGAGATCTAAGAATTTTGTCTGGAGTGTAAACAGTAGGACTCTCATGAAGAGTAAAATTTATTTCTTAGCTTGATAGGGTCAAGTAACTCTAACTGGGATTAGCTAATGTTTCACAGAACTTGATGTTTCTGTGGCTAGGGAATCCCTTGAGGAAGGAAGATATCCACGTTTGATGAAAAGCTCCTAATAAAATTAGATACTGCTTCTGAGCTTGTCAAAGGAAAATGGAAAGTAATGAAAATTAAAAGTGCAGCTCTGGAATCTTGTAAAATCCTGACAAGATAGTGGTCTGGAATTCGCTGTCCATGATTTTTTCCCTTTTTTCTGCCCCATTTCCCTATGCACACACAGTCCTGCACACACAACCCCTGCTTCTTTCTCCAGTCAGATGACCTTAAATTGTGTCTCTCTCATTTTCTCTCCCAGCAGCTCCACTTCTAAACCCCCCAACCAAAACAAACAAACAAGAAACAAAAAGGAACACCAGTCAGGCTGGGGTATATTGCCAAATCCCAAATTTTCTCACGTGAGTTATTGCTGAAGAAAGGAATCATAAGCAAAACACAGGATAATTTCCAAGACATTAAATACAGATGTCCTACTCCCTTAATCTCTTTCCAGATTATTAGTGAAGACCTGGGACATTTCTGAAAAAGCAGGACTTCTTTTATGGAAGGAAAAGGCTTGTGGCTTTGGCAATTAGTTTGTGGTCAGAAAGCAAACTTAGGGGCCAGTGTCCTTCTGGCTTTTATATAAGCAAAATAAATGGCAGTAAAAGAAAAGTAGAAATAAGTGAGGATGTGCTGAGGAAGGGGAAAGCACTTTCATCACTGCTAAAAATACATAACTCTTTACCTCGGTCTTTGTGAGCAATTAAACTTTTCACTCTATGAAAGACTGGAAATAGGGAGGATTTTCAGATTGTTTGTACTGTGTCCCTTTTCTGTGTTCCTGGACTATTCTTTCTTTGTGCAACCTTTATCAGAACACTTGCTTGCCAGAGACTCCAAAAGGAATACTTTGCATTACCCTTTTATTTTTAATGGGACTGTCCCAAGATAACCTCCACCATACTTGATACTGGTTTCTAAAAGCAAACTGGCTTCTTGAACAGAAGGGGAGGAATACATAATGCCAAAATACAGGTGAGAGTAGTGATTTTGTTAGTCTGGTGTACAACAGCGATACTAAGTCTAGCTCTCCAAAATCTGGAATTTGATCACTCTTTTTTTGGATCATTGTGGATGCACCCTGATACCTGAAGCTGTAGCAAGGACACTGCTCAGGTTCTCTTTTTTTCTTTCGCCCCTCCTTTTTTTTTCCCCAGGTTGCTTTAATCTGTAATATCAGCAATAATCACCGTGGTATTGTTGCCTAGGCATTCTTGAAGAGTCAGAAGTGGACTATAATTGAAGAGTTCATTACCAAGATCAGTTGGCTCCTTGATTACAGTGGCAAGGTGAAATATATATCCTCACCAAAAAGCAACTGCTAAACCTTTAGAGAAGTCACCCACTTTTCACTCTTTTTCATTAGGACCCCGACAAGCTTGTCAGCAAAATTAAAGGTATGTCATTCACATCGTGCATGCATTGCAAAGGACTATAAACCTGCCAACCTCTTTGATGAAATAAAAGGGTTTTATTTATGATTCATGTAGGAATATGAGGTTATTTTTATTCTGTCAGTACACTAATAATCAGACAAGAGCTCAGGAAATGAGAAGGCAAACTGACAGGGAAGGTTCTGATAAAGGGGAACCCTCTAGGGTATTTTGCCCCCTTTGTAATCTCCTCCTTTTTAGTGTGAGGTTATAAGCATGGCATAGCATGATCTTGCAACTAGCTTGGCTCACAGGAACAAAGAGAGTAACTACCTAGCAGGACTCGAGGTATAATTCCACAAGAAAACAAAAATACTTCCGCCAGAGCGGTCTGCGTTGCTGCAGTGATACGAACAGGAACTTCTAATCTGGTCTTCCAAGAGCATGGTGAGTTGTAAAGATACTCCTCTTTTCCACTTGATTTCCTACTGGGCAACATAACCAACCTTAACCAAAAAAGAAGAGACCGTAAACCTTATACAGAGCCATCAGAGATTTGTTACCTATTTGTTTTATACTAATTTTCACAGGACCTAAAGCAGGGCATTTTTCCAAGCGCTCCCAGTCTAGCTCAACATGAGATACGGCAGCGCAGTAGAGGGAGGGTGAGGAAGTAGCTCCCTTCACAGCCCCGGTCAACATTTATGCTATCAGTGTAGCTAGGTAGCAGGCTACATTTCATAGTGTGTCTTCCCCTAGATGTTTTGAATGTCTTGGCAGTTTGAAGCCGCTTTAGTTCTGTCTCAGCTCGGCAAAGCTTCTGGAAGTGTGTTTTGTGCTTCGTGGTGTAAGCTGTCATTCATACCACAAGCACAACCGTGATTACAGAAACACTCCTTGTGAGTAAAAAGGTATCACTGTATTAGCTGGCTGGCCTTAAGTACAGTAGTTTGCTGAACAGTGGTGTGCTGGCAGGAAAACACAGCCTAGCAAAATATATGCAGGATGAAGTGAAACAAAGTTCACTGGAGGAAGGAAAATAATACTAATCCTTCATTCAATAAGCAGTGAGTTAAGTACATTTTGCGCGCTGGAGAAATGTAAAAGCAAAGGGAGGAAAGCACACATATAAAGGTGGTGTGACTGCCTTCCTCTCTAAAGACAACATATGGGGCTTTTAGGTATTAACAATACCAGGAGTTATACCCAAGCTGCCAATACGAAATGCGGCCCCTGGTTTAAGGTTCCACCAAGTTTCAGGGTGTTTGAATTCCCTCTAACCAGAGAATCCCCTTGAAGCGAGGGATGATGCTAACATTTTCATGGGTTGTTTAAATCATTGAGTAGACCTGCAGAGGATAATAACCAGTGTTTGAGATAGGATTATATACACTCTTCAGCGCTGCGATCTCTGCCATAATATTCCACATTCAGATTTGTGCCTCACAAAGGTTTGAAAAGTTTGGATTTGGCTGCATGGGGCTGGCTCTGTAAAGACAAGTCATGAATCTGGGTATCAGAGATGCATGGAGCAGACATGGTCTGGCTGTTAGACTTAGAGCCACTCTCTGTGATCGTTTTGGAATACTCCAGAGTGACACCTTCCAGGCTCTTGTTCCTGCTCCCATACCATCCCACTGATGCTAAGACTGGGGGTAATTCATAAGGCATGTGTTCCTTTTAATGGAAAACACAGATCACAGTGGGTCTCAGTTAAATGTAGAGACTGATCACCTTGCTGCCTACAATCCCTGTTCCTTTTCTTAGCCTCACGGTGCTTTCTGGGTGGTGGCTTGCTTTCTTTTCCCATGGATAGGTATGGAATCAGCCTTTCTTCTTGTTAGTGTCAGGTTTTTCTTTGTTTGTTTGTTTGTTTTCAAACAGCTATGGCAAAAAAAGCTTTATAACAATTTCAAATTCTTGATGGCAAAATCTGCTGCCATTAGCAAAGGAGATTGAGGTCAGAGGCTTGTACTTGAAAGTCAGTGCCGCCTTGAAAATTGGTTAGACATCAGGGGGCGGAAGCAGCAGGATCCTGCTGTTTGCAGAACACTTGGTGCTCGTCCTCTCTGAGATGATAGCCAACTGGCAAGAGCTGAGTGGGTTTTTGTCTACTGTGGAATGCCAACAGGACGCAGCGTAGCCCCAGGTGTTGCTGTCCCTTTAAAAATCTCCTTTCTTCTGTTGACTCAGTGATTTACAATAAAGCATAATTTCATTTCTCTCAGCTAATTACAAACTGCTCCCTTCCAAACTCTTGATCTTTTCACACAGCCAAAGGCATCGCCAGCAAATCAGACCCAAGATTTAGGAGGTTGCAATACTCCACCGCTATTCCCATAGCAGCCGGGTACTTCTCCTTGTACCTCTCAAGCCTGCCATTGTGCTGGGAAGTAGAGCAGGTAACTACTTCATCAGTCCGAGATTTCATTCTCGTGGAGCACGGAGGTTCATTATACTTACTTTATCAGCAGTAAGGTTTACTGCCGAATCCATGAGAGATATTCATGTGAAACATGAGCAGAGAGAGAGGCATTGCATCTTTTCATTAATAAGCCCTCTTCTGGGATCCGGCATTAGTGAGATTCAGCGGATCATAGAGCACAGGGGTATCATTTTTACATGATTACTCTAAATTCTTAAACCAGAGGCTTAAGAGAGAGGCTTCTCACAAAGGCAGCTGTGGGAATTGTTAAATGATTGGCACAGCACTCACGATGGGCTGAACCACTCTGGGTACCTCCAGTCATGGGGGGTACCAGCAGGCATTTTATTACCTGCCATCGAGGGAAAAGTGGAAAAGAGGAAGTGCATCAGACAGAGGAAGATGAGCTAACCCTGCGAAATATCTCAGTCGTTCTGACTCTCCTCCAGAGCAAAACTCTTGTTGTAATACTGATGCAGGGCTTCGTCACACCGCACGGGCTGCATGGTGTGCACGAACAGCATGGGCTGTTCTCTTCCCCCACCACATCTTCTTGGTGTCTAGGCTTATTTTTAACCTGTCTGATCCTACCTTCATTAGTATAGCTACTAAAATAATCCCCTTGCAACCTCCACCCCCAAATAATTAATTTCTGACTGAGAAGAGGCTCATCTAATCCCACCAAACATGATACTTCTGAGATACCTTGTCGACATGTGAGAAACTTTGGGTGGCTCAGAGGATTGGTACACAACTGAGCAAGTCTTTGCTAGATCACGAGGTTGATGACATTAACAACAGAGAACGGCATCTGTCGATTCTGGAGATCGACGTCGTCTTCTTGATTTCACTATGTGTTTCTTCTGTGATTTCTTGCAATTCCGTCCAAAAATATTGCCTTGCTCTCCCTCTGTCCTAGCCGTTCAGTCCTGTCCTGGCAGGCTATGTGCAAACCAAAATCAGGCAGTCGATGTGGCTGAAATAAAAACTCCTTTTGTTGTTTTTTTTTTTTCTCCCTGGGTTAGTTTTCAGATGGATAAGTTCCTTAATCGGTTCCAAATACAGATGCACAAATGCTTATCTCAGCATGAGAAAAAGAACCCCACAGGGACTGAAGGGACTGGACTGCTGCTGTCATTGACAGCCAAAAGTGTTGGCTGAGCTCTGGCTTCCAGTCCCCATTTAGAAAATGGAGATAATAGTAATTCCTTATTTCTTTACTTCTTATGTCAAGGAAAACGTTGTCAACATTTGCCACATATGTTTGCATTTGTCCTTAGAGCTAGATCACAGAGCAGGCCTTAAATCTGTGCCAACGGTGCACAGCTTGGGTAGGTGGATGTGCAAGAAACAAAGCGCTCCTTTCACCAAGAAGCACTTGAGGTGGGAAGATGAACTTGAGAATCAGTACAGTGAGTGAAAAGCGTGATGCTGAACTGCAAACCATGACCTATCTGGGAAGTCGTCAGTGTTCTCTTCCTGAATCTATGCTGGCCCTAAAGCGATTGCTCTGACAGGCAACAACTGCCATAATCTCCCCAAGTACCCTTAACTCTGACATCCGAAGGTGACCACTGCTTCCTTTCTTCGTTGAGGGTTAGCAGGGAAATCCTTCCTGAACTGTTGAAGTCCAGTTGCAAAAACCTCCAGCTTCCCTGTCAGCCTGATCCTGATTGGTGACAGCTAGATACTGGTTTAAGCTCTGAAGTTGAGGAGAGAGAACAGAAGAAGGAGAAGGGAGGAGGTGAAGGAAAAGAAGACCACAACAGACCTGTGAAACCAAGAAGCCATACCAGAGATTTCTGAGGTATCCTGCCATAAACTACTGTGAGCCCTAGTGTAAACCCATCGTCAGATTTTTCGTTAGAAGTGGTTTTAGGCAGAGATTTCCTCCTTGAGAAGACTTCTTTCAGTCTAGTGCTTTCTGCAAGTCCGAAAAGAAAAAAAAGACCCAAGAAGGCGAGGTCATGTGGGGGGCTGAATAATCCAGATCAAACGGCAAAGAACACCCGATTAGAAGCCAACACATTTCTCTTTTCAGTGTCTCTGCAATTGTTTGGCAGACTTAATTAGAAACAGGTGCAAGCTATAATATTTATTGCAACAATGCATCATTTTTGCCTGTTTCCAAGGTCATCCTTCTAGCCAATAGGAAGCCAGCAACCCACAGGGAGTATAACTTCGTCTATATGGGTAAAACGTGAATTACTTAACCCTTTATCTAATGGAACGAAATACAACATTGCACAAAGCGCAGAGCTAACGAAATAGAAAATCCTGTGAGAAATCTTTCATGATAACAGGTTCCAGTGAAGTAAGTGACATCACCAGCTGAGCTAATAGCCAGCCTTAGGTGAAACGGAGTAGGTGCAGATAAGGAATGAGAAAACCACATTTTTTTTTTACTACTTTCTCTTTCACAGGCCTGGGTTTATGTAGAATTTGCTGCAGTAGGAGGCCATGATTGCATGTTATCTAGCGCCTACTGTACGGTTGGGTCTCATATGCTGTGTTCGGCTACGCTTTAGCAGTATATTTCTCTGGCTACGTCTGTCTCCAGAGGAAACAGGCTGCAGATGCACCTGGACAGAGGCACCTACCCACTGCCTTTTTGAACTGCCAGTTGAGCGTGCCAGCGCTTTCAAGCCAGAGAAGCCTGAGAGAGAAAGTTGTTGATCCTTCCAGCCTTTTAAGACAGCAGATTTCGAGAGACAGGGTCCATGTGCTTCTCTCCGTCTGAGGGGAAGTGTCCCAAACAATTTCACCTGGTCCCACAGTGACTGGTGGTTAACAGCGACGGCGCCCTTGGTTACAAAAAAAAACCCCATTTTCAAAGACAGCACTTAATTCCCTCTTGTGAGTTTTTCTCATAATCTTTGCATGACTTCTTTGTGTTTATGTGATCATTTGCGAGTGAGGATCTTCTTTTAAATTCTATTTTATTCCTTTTCATTGTGACAAATATAAATACGGAAACAAAGCAGCATAGGTTAATAATAGAGATCTGTGAAATTGTGTGATTTTTGCCTTTTTGCAAAAGCCGCAAGAAGTTGCCAATATTTCTGCAGACAGAAACTATTTTTTCCACCTTCAGATCATCACACAGCATAAAATCTGTGGGTATTTGTATATCTTTGGATAGATGCTAAAAGTAACGAGGAAGTACAGACGGTCTCTCGAGACTTTACACACCCTGGGTTCTAACTTGTTCTTTTGGCACCCACAGCTCCCTGAAAGGCACCTCAGCATCTAGGCATCAGTGTGGCCCAGATTAATTGTCTTATGTCTGCAGTCAGTTGCTAAAGTTCTGCATGATCTCAGGAACCATTCTTAAGAGAGTATCGTCTGTCTGTTAAATTCAGAGATAAAATAATGCAAGCACATGATATTGATGGATTTGGGATTAAATTCTGAGTGAACATATAGTGAGGGAAAGATCCTGCAGTCACTTTTAGGGAGCTCAACAGAATAAAAGATTATGTTTACAGAGGACCCCTTCTCCCCAGCACCCCAAGCAGTGGCCCAACACTACATGCTTGAGAAGTTCAGACCTAGTTGGAAACTTTTCAGCGTTCTTGCTAATTCATCCCCTTCAGTGAGTTTAATATCCCACACTTTTTCACTGAGCATGGCTCAGGGCTTGCAAGTCTTTCAGTAGTGGGCTGGTGAGTTTGTACACCATCCTGTGCATCACAGGTTTGCTTAGATAATCTGCTTATTGAAGTATTTGCAAAATCCCCTCACTGTATTTTTTTTCCCTCCTCTGTCTCTTCCCCTCCCCAATAAGAGCTAGATCTGCCACGTTGTTATAGCCGAGGCTCTTGCCAACGTATCACAGTGCAGACGTGCACAATGAGGAGCATAAGGAAAAAAGGGAGAGTGCAATTGTCTGAAGCCTGCTAGGATGGCAGCTGCCGTCCTGCAGAACACCTCTGGCACCAGGGAGACGGTAAAATTAGGCAGAGGCCAGCCTCCCTGGGCTTTTAAAGATATTTCAAGGCACTGTTTACACAGTCCTTCAGGAGGTGCCCAGCTTGAGTGACTGTGTGGGACATGAACGAGGAAGCAAAGCTTCTGATGAGCAATGTGTACAAGTAACGAACACACTTGAGACGTCTGGAAGCACACTGAGGACACTTGGAAAAGAGGACGGTGATTCTGGGAGGCTCTGCTCCATCACATTGTTTTGCTGTGTGTCCCAAGTGCTAAGCCATATTTGCACTGTTTTGCTAGGAATCAGGCAGCTAGAGTTACAGGTGAATGGCTGGGTTAGCTGCTGCTTCAGTCTTGGGTTATTTCAGCATTGTACTTAACTGAATAATACCTTCCCTTTCTTCTTTTTTTTTTTTTTTCCGCTCATTGATCAAGCTGCTTTTGAGAAAAGTGATACTTTGCATATCTGGCTAAGTGCTGTTAACAGCCTCTGCCTGCGGTTTGTTAAAATTAAAAAAAAAAAAAAAAAAGAAAAAAAAAAAAAAAGAAGTGTGATCTTGCTGGAGAAGTAATTTGCTTCTCTCCAACCAATGATGGCTTGCACTTTATGCAAATTGGTATCTAGGGACAACAAATCCCATTTAATACATATGCATAGTTCATAAAAAAAACGACGTGAGAGAAAGAGAAAAAAGATAAAGCAACGAGTCAGCAAAAGAACAGGTTCCGAGGAAATTTATTGTCCCAAATTGGACATTTGTAACAGATGATGTGAACAAGTGTTAACTTTGTTTTCAGCAGCTCTTCACGTACATTCACTAGACATCACACAGATTATGTTTTAAGGATCTGAACTGTAATAAAAAAAAGTGTCTGTGGGCTTTGGAGTGTTGTGTTCCATATGGTTGGGGAAGTGCGGAGTTATTGCGACAAGCATCTTGCGAAGCTCATTACGCACGGCGGTGTTAGATGCGAATTGCTGCGCATCGCTATAGGGTACGTACATGACATCCCACAGTCAGCAGATAGCAACTGGAAATGAAAGATATGAAGGCACAGAGTACAGCTTCAGGGAACATGTTAGACAAAACATCTGCTGGTATCAGAAAGCTGCATTATCAGATCATTGTGGCCATGAATTTTTTATAAAGACATTTTTTTTTTTTTAAAGCTGCAACTTTGAAAGTGACATTTTGCGAGAAAGTTTTTGATTGAAGTGTGATGTCAGGAGAAAGGCCAGTCTAGTTTATTATCTGTGTAAGAGCCAATATTGGCAGCCTGAACCGACTCCCTTTCTCCAAGCAGCCGAGTTGGTCGTTCACATACTACAAGTGCTTTTTCCTCTTCTGATCTTGATGGCTGATACAACCTCGACCCAGGTTACAGGTGGCAGCTTTAGTACCAGGCTCCTCAGCAAGGAGTTTTCCAAGTTTTGTCCCTGAAGGACTACTTAATGACATGGCTGAGGGGCTACTGAACACAATTCACCCGAAATGCAGAACCTTTCTGTTTGGAAGATGGAACACAACACGCTTCACCTGTGCAAAGCACAGAGAGGAGAGCTCAGCATCCTTGCCTACTTCCCACTCGAGTGGGACGCGCATAGCTGCCGGGTACCTCGTCACCCCTACATCACTGACCACTGGCTGCTCTAGTAAGGATGGCTGCAATTAAAAAGGCCATCATACGTGCTTACAAAAGCTCCTCAGGCCCACTGGTTGTACTTGGGGAGTGTTGCTGTGAGCTGTAAACAGCACGGTGCTTAGAGGGGCCTCCTATCTACTTAACATTCCTGACGTTCATTAAGGGCAGTGAGATGGCATGAAGTCTGTGTGCATATCGTAACTATTTACATTAAAACAGCCAGACCTTGTCCAGTCTCTCACCTCTCCTGTTCCAGCTATGAATTTTCCTTCGTGCCACTCGTGTGAGGGTAAGGCGACCTCCCCCTCTGCAGCAACAGGTACCAATGAACAACCTGTTTCTTGGTGGCCTGTGGATGGTCTCACTCTCTCCCCAGTCAACTGCCTCAAAACTGCATCCAAAAGTGAGCCAACTAGTTTCCTGTGCTGATCCACGAATGGTCGCCTCAAAGAGAAGACCAAAATTTCCCAGATTTTTTGACCTTTTTCCTAAGCCTCGTCCCTGTATGCATGTAAGGGCGGGTGGGAGAATGGAGGGACATGTCCAGAAGCATCATGACTTATGAAAGGATTTAGTTGTCAGCAGCAATTTTTTATGTAATGCCGTTCATTAATGTAACGAGGGCTGCAGAGAAAGCTGGAGGCGATGCGCGCTCCGTCACTGAGGCCTAGGGAGCTGGAAAGTAAGCGAGGGATTTTGCTGGCCTGACCTGTTGCTGAACGAGGCAATTGTCAGGTGAGGGAAGTAGCTGCTGGGAGCAGCTGCCGAGAGGAAACGGTGCTCCCTGAGATGACAGCCCACGTAGGCCATGGCTGTAACATCATTTTCCCAACTGCTGCCTTCGAGTAGCATTTAAAAACAGCAGGCCTGGCATATAGGACATGCAGATCAAGGTTTGGTTGTGCCGTGTACCTAGACAGGAGCTACATCAGGAAGGTAATTCAGTGTCCTCACCATTGTATAAAAATAACCCTAATGGTTTTTTCTGATTGCTGCCTTGGGACGAGATTTTAGAAAATACTTAAAGATAAATTTAATGAAAACAGAACCAGACCAAAGCTGAGTAGGTTGGTGGGGTTTTTTTATAAATCCTGTTTAATTAGATTTTGGAGGTTTATTATGAACTGAAATTTTGATTTTAAACTTGCTCGTATTTGTGGAAAGAAAAAGCCGACGTGGATCTGTATTTCCCAGGGGCCCTCTCCACTGGCCTGGCTCACCTCTGTGCAGCCAGGCGTGGAGCTCCCAAACCCCGAGCTGTTCTGGTTTCCAAGGGGGACAAGGAAGAGAGCTGGCCTTATCTGAATAGCGGCCGTCAAGGACAAAGCGATAGCTGGGAAAACATGAATCAGAGGCTGCTACGTTCTTAATGTTCTTTAGAGGAGCTCAAAGCCTGTTCATGGAAGCTCATGTTCATTTGTTAGCTGTACACCCACACCTCCGGGGAGCCCAAGAAAGGGCCTTGCTGGGCTCAGGCACCGCAACGCTGGGAACACGCCTGGGCAAGCTCATCTCTCCAAACTGGAGGCATCTTCCTCTGAACCAGTGTCCCAGCTTCCTGGTAGGAAACATTGTGTGTTTGGAGTTAGGAGGTCCCTCAAAATGAGACATCAACCCAATTTCTTCTTAACTGTTATTGTCGTATGCGATGACCCGACACTGAGCAAAAACGAATCCTGCGGTCAGTCCTGTCTGTGCGACTGTGTGTACAAAGCACGAGGAAACATTTAACTACCTCTTTTGGACATGCAGTCAGGTACCGTTTTTCTGCAAGCCAATATATCAACATATACTAATTGGTCTGTGCTCCTGAGGCAACTATGGTATTAATTGCAGAGGCTGAAATGTGGATATATAGTCCGTCCCCTCCCCTTTTTTTCACCCTAGCTTCTAGTTTGGGTTTACAGCATGCTTTGAAAGACTTCCTTGGTTATTCCTCAACTTTTCTTTGCCTATGAGTGCTCTGCCTTGTAGCAAAAAGATTTCTGAGCAGGTTTCAGTGATGGAATAGATACGATTTCTTACTGAACATGTCTGTGTGTGTGTATATGTGCATATATATATGTATAAAAATGGTAATGTTTATAAAAATTCTGCCCATCTACAGATGGTTGTAATATGGGAGGCTTGTGAAGAGTAGAGGCAGTATGTCTAGCAAGCAGAGGGGGCACAGAGCCGGCATCGCAACGCAGCACGGGAGTGTGGAAGGATATATGGACGTGCAGCTAACAAGAAGGGAAGGGAAGTGGCTGGAGGGTAAAGAGATATAATGGGTCCCAAATGTGGCAAGCACATATGCTGCCATACAGCGAATGCAAAATGCCAGCACTAGTGACAAGTGTATTGCACCTAAGGAAAACAGCTGTGCCAAGTGCCCAAATCCACATTCAGCCTCCTGACCCCATGTCTCCCTGGTCTGATGTGGATTAAACTGGTCAGGTCTGAGAGCCTATCTGCGTACGTGTTTCACGGGAATAATGGCTCAGTAAATCTCTGAAATACTTCTTGCACAGCTCTCTGTTTTGCATTTGCAGTCTTGCATTTGCGAGATTGTTTTATTTTATCTTATTTTATTTATTCTGCTGCGCTTGGTATCGCACGAACACTTTGATTATCTGTGTAGATCATTGCATGGTTTAGTGCAGTTCTGTGTCACAAACCCTCCCACATAACCCTATTATTTGTTAATAATTTTTCTGTTTTGAAGAAACACACTTTGACACCTGAGCTGGATCTCCTGTTCTTAGGCATAAATATAATAAAGTCCCCGGTGAAGAGCATCCCTCGAACTGGTCCTATCTGCTCTGTATATATTTGAATATATAAAATATTAATAAGTTATTCCAAATGTTTAATCATATCCGTTTGACTCTATGAGTCTCCGTGTCTGTAGGCTTTCTGTGTTAACTGCCTCCGTGCTATCTACATACTGCTGATTTGTTGTTGGTCTTGAGTTTTTAAAGCAAAATAAAACTGAGGTTTGCAGTTTGGTTTGAATTAATCAGGTCTGATTGGACAGGAGCAGGTCAGGCTGTTCTGGAAATCCCTGAATTTCTCTAACACAATTTCATATGCTGTTCAAAAAGAAATAATGTATGTCTTAACTAAGAGTGCTTTTTATTTAACATTATTTCTTTCAGAGTGCTAAATCTTACAGAGGGGGGCATTATGATGATGTTCGGGGTGTAGGAAAAAAAGGCATTTTGGTTTATGAAAATACAGATATTTTAGAATGGAGTCACCTGGTGGTAGATCTCATAAATGTACTTAAGGAGATGCTTCCTAATATTATTACTTTGCGTTTTTCCTTCACATCATACTGACTGTCCATCTACAAGCTTTGATAGATGGAGTCACAAAAACAAAAGACCGTATTGAGTTTAATAAGCCAATTGAAAGAGAAAGGTTGGAATTATGTATGGCAGAGGACAATTATGCAAACCAAATGATTCTTCAATTAATAATGAGATCCATGAAAGGCGAAGGAGAAAGGATCCTCCTCTCAGAAGGCGAAAGCTCATGGTTGCCCGTGCATCCGCACGTGTGAGGGAGGCAACGCTGCAGGATGGTACAGGCGCCGGAGGGCAGCTCCGGCGTTACTTCCAGCCAAAGCCTTGCCAGGGGCTCTGCTGATGGCATGTTTTTGGTGGAAAGGCTCCAACGGGAATTGTGCATTGCTAACCAGGTTCACTTCAGGCAGTCTCCATCTCGCAGGGCTCTGTTAGAAAGCAGCAAGCAGCGAGCGGACCGGGGCTGCATAAGCACTGCCAGGCCCCAAACCGTGAGTGTGGTGGCTTAATTACAACCCACTCCCTCTCTCTCTTTGCCTTTCCTCACTCTCCAGTTTGCAGCCGGGAAAACAGGCCACGGAGAGGTACAAACCTACCTGTAAAACCACTGGTTTGGCCTTTCCCATGCAGCTTTTAAATCCCTGACTGTTGTGTGCCACAGCAACACGCCATATGTTAAAGATGTTAAAGAGCAAATACTTTGCAGACTGCACCAGCATGCAGAGTCAGAGGGGAAGCCAGCAATAATGTTGGGAGAAGGGGGAAGGAGTGATTATCTGGTAGTGATTATTCAGGAGGGCAATAGTGGGAGGTGCTGTAAGTGACAGGGATTCACTATGGGACGCAAATCACTTAAGGCAAAGCCATTAGGATCAATTTAAAATACCAAAGAGGGAGGCTAAAGTGACAATAGCGTATTTTAATTGAAATCACAAATATCGTTCTGCAAGATATGGTTTAAAAGACCGGGTAGAGTTACTTTATCTGAACAGAAGAAAAAGTTTTCCTTTTTCATTTTTAAAAAGTGCCCTTTTTTGCACAGATGAAAATGGAGCAGTATGTTTTTTAAAATAATTCTTAAATCTCGATTATATATATTTTTCTATTTTAGTGTTCTCTTTTCTCTTGATGGGCATATTATAAATGGAATTAAATACATTAATAATGCTTTTAATCTGATTTTAATAAAGCCTAGGGCTGAAGCATGGAATCAGCATGTGTCCCATTAAAAGAAAAATACAGTTACAGAGACAATAAATAGCACGTCCAGATAAACACATTTTTCTATGCGTTAGTTTATTTATTGAACTAAGTAGCCTATGTACAGACACTGGGGCTTTATTAGACACTTCTCCAAAGCTGAAGTCCACTCCATGGGATTGTTACCGTTTTTGGCAGCAGAAATGCAAACTTGGTAAAAGAGCCTGGCATGGAAAACCACTGAGCTCTGACATATTCCATTTGCTCCTAACTCTTTGATTTCTACTCACAGAATCTGACATATGTTGGGCATTGACCTTGCTCTTTTAAATAAGCTTATTTTAGAAGACCTTTGCAGAATGCTGTCTGTTTGGCCTCGATGTAAGCTGTTAGGGAAATGTAGTACAAACACAGAAGTTGTATGTTTTGAATGCCAGAGATGTTAAGCTGAAGAGCAGTTGGTAAGATCTGTACCTCTGACTGCTTTCTGTGCTCCTAATGAGGAAATGTCCTTAAAGAAGAGAGAAATTATTTTTCTTGCATTCATATGCGGACTTCTAATTATTTATTTTTAGCAGGAAGTTTGAAACAGTCTGAAATACTCTGGTTGGGCTCTCAGGCGCTCAGTGGAGTGAAAGCAAACATTCTGAAAAGTGATCGTTTGGGATGTCCCAGGTCAGAAACCTCGGAGAGAGTCAGTGTCTTGTTATACTGTAGAATCAGCCCCCGTGAATGTCTCTGAACACAGGTACTCAAATCTGGGAGTTGCTACTCCAAAGCTTGGCCTCTTCCTGATGGAACAACACACTTCACTGAGTGGGTTTCAAGAAGAGCCATAGCCTCCAGTGTGGAGATTTGCTCTACATTTGTCACGGGGAAGCAGCTTGTGAGAAATATCACAGTGAAAGTGCTGCAATCTTGCAAATGCCAGCAGGTATCACTATGCAGTAAAACAAATTGCTGGGTCCCACCATGGCAAATTAGAGTGAGGGAACGAAAGTGTCTTTGTGAGATGGGTAGAAAAAATGTCCTTCGTTAAGCCTCTATCTGCTGAAGTCGATATAGAGCTCCTATCAACTCCAGTAACGGCAAAAGCAGGAAGAAGCAGGACTTTTGGGATATGTGTTTGATGTTCTCTGATTGCTGGTAGACAAAGTCCTGCACCCTTAACTTGGACTTTGAGGTTTGCAGTCTGGAAATTCAATCAGCTGGAGAACGTATCCCTGGAAAGGGTTGCTGACTTTAGCCATATCTGAGTAAGTGGCAGTAAAATTCTACACATAGGAAAACACATATCAAATTGCCAAAATAAATGTAAATTTGAATTCACGGTCGTATGCAACTCTTCAGGACAGAACCTGGCTCCATACGCAGCAAGGAGAGGCATCTGAGCTCTGCCAGAACGTTAATAACCGTCTTCTGTGGCCCGCGGACGGCTCTGCGCGCTGGCTTCCCCTCAAAGCCTTTGGCTCAGCTGGCTTCAGAAGCACACAGGAAGGGCATGAAGACCTGTCTCTGTTGACGCTGGGTTAAGAGGCTGCGAGCATTTGATGTGGAACATTTCCTTGGCTCAAGGAGTTAGGAGTGTTTGCCCTCTCTCTGCCGACTTGTCTCCCTGGTTCGGTGATGGTGCTGGGAAGCCCTCGTCTTACCCTGAATAACTCATCTCCAGCATGTAGTCTGAGCCATAAGGTTTTTTTTAGGAAATAGGTGAGCGTCCTGCCATTGTTGCCAGTACTGGTGGCTGCTCCATGTAGGATCAACTGGACCTGTGCCATCAGTCAGCAAGCGTTGCCGCTCTCCTGTAAAGAGAGCCTGCCCGAAATTCCCTGAATCGTCACTCACAAGCTCGTTTTTTCAGGGAAATGGCTTTTATTTGTTGTGAATTCTTCATACAGAAAAGCTTCTTATAAAAACTAAATAATGTAACATATTCTGGGTTCTGGGCAGATAAAAATTGAAAGGGCTGTGATGTTTGTGGAAGTGGAATGATAGTGACAAGCACCACATGAAGTCCCTGAAGATGGTGTCAGGGGACTCGATCCCCCATAAAATGATGAAAGACTCTGATGTAATGGTGTTTTGTGAAACAATTTGAGCATAAATGCCACATTCTCTCCCATTAACAACTGACTTCTATTGTACCAGGATTTTTTTATTTTTTAATATGTATTTTGAGCACACTGAGAACAAAAATTTCCATTGTGATAGTGCTGCAGGAAGATTTAAAGGTTGTGGTGGCCTAAGAATTGAAATGCAAATCACGCGTACACACAACCTCCCGCTGAGGCCCAAATTTTTATAGATCAGGTTCTGCAGCCCTGATGAAGAATCAGTGATCCTGCCTTTCCTGGGATTCACAAATTAGTTGCGGTCTAAGGTATCATTTCCTAGGATATAATTGTAACTTACCAGATGAAAGTTTGTCACTGAAGACAGTCCCCTGATCTTCCATTATTTTTCCAGCTGCAGTGCCACTAAGGATCCTTTCACAGACAATGCAAACACACACATCACAGCTCCCCACTCCGCAACATGCTCTTGCTGAATATAAACATACTGTATGTACTGATCCTCTCCCCCTTGCTTTTTTTTTTTCTCCCCCAATGTGCAGGTGGTAAAACACTGGCTGCCATGAACTTCACGTTAAAAAAAAGGGAAAGAAGAAAAAGCTGTGGTTTGGGGGCTGCTTGATAGCAAACTGCAAGCGTGTATCGTGGCTGCTGAAATCACTACGAGGATAATAGGGCATACATGCATTTGTGGATAATTCTGTTTGCTAATTGCTCATGAATTTTCAGGTAAGGAACATCCAATTCAATTTGTGACAATAGGTAATGGCCTGGGTTTTGCTTTTGAGGGTGGATATTATTATTATTGTTGTTATTATTATTATTATTGCTGTCATTACAAATGCATGGCTCTCCATGTTTGGAAGAGCACCTTACCAAAAGGCTGGGGTGGTGCTGTGTGGCATCATTTGATGGTTTTAGCCATGCCACGCAGCAGGCGGGAACGGTGCATATCTCCCTGCCGTGCTGTACCCCAGGGCAGGATGTGTTCCTCACTGGGAGAGGACAGGTCCCCCTGAATGATCCTCCATAACTTCACCTCTCTGAAACACGACGCACCAGCAGGAAGGGCTGTGTTGGGGCAGATGTTTTGGGTTACAAAGTCCTGCTTGCTGGGGCTGGGCTTTCTCTCTGTTGGTAGAAGCCCTTGCAGTGTGCCGGTCCTGCTCTCACCATCCCTGAAGCGTAGCATCCGTGAGCAGCGCAGACCAGGGAACTGATTGCTGGACATGGAAAAGTTAGAAGAGATGGATCCTGCCCTCTTCTTCTAGAAATGGAGTTCAAACCCATTGTTATAGGGCGGTGTATCTATCTAAACGATAACAACACTCAGTCCTTAACAGTTTTAAGTTTGTATCTTAAATGTAGAGAGAGCTTTGCTTCTCAATGCCCTGAACCACAGAAGACTCCCAGGAACCATTCTGGTAATCCTTTCCCTTCTGGCTCTTTAGAGGTTCTTGACTATGCAAAAATATTAAAAATCATCACCAACAGTGAAACTCAGTGAAAGAAGCAACAGCGAAATGGTTGTTTCACAGCAACAGTGAAAGAAAATTATCACCCACAGCGATCATAAGCTCTGAGCTGAATCCTCCGATCTGCACCTGCTTGCTGTCCCGTGACTTTAACTAGTCCTACTACTTATTACTAATTAGCTATCAGCTAATATTAATAGCTAGCAGCGTTGCTGCGTTGAAGAGTTACATGTACATTAATGAGAATGAGCATTTGTTGACAGCCGTGGTCGCAGTTGCCCGTCTGTAGCATTTCAGGGGTCCCCTTTGCTGCAACGTTTGATCGCCTCCTGCGATCATTATGATTGACACTGAGCGAGGTTTTCATAGGTCTCTTTTGGCTCTGCAGAGCTGAAAGCCATATTGAGCTCGGCCTGCAGTGGGGAGAGAAGAGGCCGATAACAATATATTGCCCAATAACAGTCCCCTTTTTCTCTCTGGCCCCTTCCCAAGGCAGTCACAGAACACAGAGGGGTGGAGCTGGGGGGTCTGGTGCCACACGGGACGGCAGCTGCAGGGTTTCGCCAGGAAGGCGGCTGCAGGCTGCCCTTGCTCAGCACAGACTCTCGATTCACCCTCCCAGCAGGGCACTGGCCAGGCTGCTCAAAACATCACTTTTCCGTGCTTCATTGTCCTACATGAAAGTCCCTTTCACTCCTTTTTTTAATATGTGGAGAAAAATTTAGTCATTTTAACTTAAAGTCAATTGCCGCCTTCATTTGGGAATATGAAGGTAGTTAAAATGCTACAGAAATTCAGCACACCAGCAGTAAATAACTCTAGCGGGCCTTTCAGTGCCTATTTAAAAAAGGGTGCATAATCAGAATTAAAGCAGTGGGTTTAAAAAGCGGGCAGAAATATAGGCCCCTTGTAACTCTTGAAGGGAATATGAGTACATGGCTGGTGCTTCTTTAGGAATACCAATTGCCTGCTTGGAAAAAGAGGTACGAGGGAATGCCCCAGCCTCCCTGGTCAGCTTCCCAATTCCACTCTGCAGAGAGAGGCACGTGTTCTACATCCAGCCTGCGGGCTCTGGCTCAGCTTTGCACCGAAAAGTGAGCTTTTTCCATTTGCTACTGTGGAAAGGAAGCTGCCTTCACCCTTACCCGAAGAAGATGAGCTATAGGAACATACAAGGGGCTTATTTTACAGTCAGGGGGCCAGAAGGGGAAGCAGTGGTCATAAGCAGAGATTGGGAGTTGGCTTGTTAAGTAAATCTCAGGCTGTGGCTGGTTTTAATTTATTTTTTGTTTTATGTGCAGGGGACTAGGCCTCGCAGGCCTGGCTAATATCAAAGCCTGGGGTTTTGTAGTTTTTTAATCAAGGTCCACTTTGGGGGGTTCTGCTTTCGGTGGTTGTAGATGTGTAGGGTTTTTTTGTTGTGTTTTTCTTTTTCTTTTTTCGTCTTGCTGCAGTGTCTGGATTTCTTTAGTTAAACTTTTCCATTCTTCAGGCTTGAGCCAAGTGCGTGATTTCAAATTACCCAGCACTTTCCAGAGAGGGCTTTTTTGTTGTTTGGGTTTTTGGTTCATGATTTTTATATATTTTTTTTTCCTGAACCAAACTTAACAGTCCAGCTTCTCTGAAAATCATAGATGGCATCTGCAACCCTACCCCATTGCCGTTCACTGATCTGGCATTCCTAGCCCTCTCTGAATAGTTTATTGTTCATCAAATCTGTATGAAAGGAATTTTATATAATTTTTTTTTTATTTGTTTTGTCCCTCTGCTGGCAGGAAAAGTAAATCCCAAAGTATTTCAGCAGGTGCCATTAATATGCAAATAATGGAGAGTACACTAGGTCTAATAGACCTCCCAACTACATGGGAGGTGTCGCTGTTGGAGCAAATTAGCTTTCCGTAATTTGCATGCTTTTCACAGCCTCCTGGGATTATATTTTAGATCAGAGACAATAAAAGCATATGCTGTTAGTTTAAAATGTAACTAATTTTAGACTTTGAAACCATTTTAACCTAACTTCATAGTGGTGTTAAACTGTTATTTGCAAAGAAACTTTTAACACAGCTTGTAATTTCCATGGCCTTTCTCTTCCCCCATTAACTGCTCCATCTCTTTTCAGGATGAGAACGAAGAAGGGAATCTTCCAGGTTGCTGCATGTTGAAAAGCAGGTATTTCTCACAAAAATAAGTCTGGATTGTCCAAGCTTGGTTGTGAGATTGCATTCAGGTCCTGATGGGGTCTAGATTGAGCTTTTTATGTCAGTTTGCTTCCCTCTGGCATCTCCATGAGATCTAAAGCCATCCAAAACCAACTGACCACTCACATGAGGAGGAAGCTGCTCGCAGCATCATAAAATCTTCTTTGCTAACCCACCAAAGCAAAGAGACACTGAGCCGATGTGGCACCGATGCCCAGTGCACTTGCCTAGCCCACCCCTAGAGACAGAGTCTGCTGGGACATTCTGCTGAAAACAAATGGAGAGAATAGCAAGGATTTCGGTGCAGGTTCAGCCCATAGAGTCAGACATTATTGAACTGTAGTGGCACATTATCAATGATGCTTTCCCAATTGATATTGACAGCAAAAATCGCACTGTTAACATCTGTGGTTTGTGACAACTTGAGTGATGGGGCATAAGCTGTGGTGCCTGAGAATCTGTGTCTGTTTTTCAGGGCCTGCAGTGGTTGCTTCCTATCCGAACATGCTGCGCTATTTGAAGGACTGGCCAGGAAGGGCAGCCACTTGGAATCTGTCCCTTATCCCCCAGGACTGCCTCTGCTCCTCCATCCTTGGGTATTTGTGGAGCTGGTAGGAAACGTTTCGTTTGGCTTGCAGCACCACCCCAACCTTGGCTGCCCCGACTCCTCCGGCTTTGCAGGGCTGCAGCAAGAGGTTTGTTAGAGAAAGGGCAGGTTTAGCTGATGCAGATATGCTTCAGCAGCAGACTGGTGGTGTCCACTGAGGGAGTCTGTGAAAGGTAGAGGCAGTTGGTTTGTTTTGTCTTTCTGCCAGTTGTCCCATTGCCCGGAGTATGTGATTTGTGAGTTTCCTTTGGCACAGTTGCTCCATTGCTCATCTATCTCCGTGCAGTGTTTCCAGGTCACTTGGTCCACGGGGTGGTGGCCATCGTTTATGTCAGGAGGGAGAGAGTTCAGGGGTAGGATCAGATGTCTGGAGGAGATGGCAGCCAGGTGGAGATCAAGTCAGTGTTGTCACATCTATTTCTAGCATGGGAAAGGTGAGTGTTAGGAAGAGAGGGTAAGGCTGAAAAATGCCCTTTGAGACAAGGCCGGGAAAAAAAACTCTTGGGATGCAACTTTGGCCATACAGCAGTGCGTGGTAAGACTCTTCTGGATTTTTGGGGCCACAACTTTGCCATCAGTGTTTTTATCAGTATACTTCATACACACAGTATATGAAATATTTTGTTTCCAATTAAAAACAAGAAAGAAGGGCTTGATTAATACTGGACTTAACAGTATTGTGAGTTGTGATTTTCAAGAACTGTATTCAGACGTGGCCAATGCACTGAACCCTGTGAAAGGGAATTCCCTTCCCAACGTGAACCCCTTGGAGTTAGTGGAATTACAGCCGATTGTCATAAAGACCAAGAGTTAAACTCTCGAGTTCATTCCCGCTCCCAGAGGTGGCTGCGCCGCTAAACTGTCCGTGACACAAATTATTTTCATTGTCAACAGTAGGATCCAGAGATGAAACGAGTGCTCTTTAAATGCCGCTCCTGCCACACCAAGCTGAACTTGCTCTGGCGTGTGACACTGCCTTGTCCCACATGCTGTCCCTGGTGCCCCACAG
Organism: Eurypyga helias; assembly: GCF_000690775.1. Taxonomy (NCBI): domain Eukaryota; kingdom Metazoa; phylum Chordata; class Aves; order Eurypygiformes; family Eurypygidae; genus Eurypyga; species Eurypyga helias. Next base: position 148,516 of record NW_010246793.1, read on the forward strand.
GCCTTTCTGCCACGGCGATCCATCCTCGCCTCTTGACCACCCACACCTGAAGAAGGTTAATTTTTAAAATAACCCTTCCTGAGGCTGTAAGTAAACCCATGTGAAGGGAAAAAAGTGCTGGATGTGACTTGTGATAATCTCACTGAAAATGCCGGATGTTTTTTTTTGCTTCTCATCTCACCCTAAATGTTTTCTAGCATTAATAGCAGTGACCTCTCACTTTCACTGCTTTTCTTTAATGGGATGTGGCTTGCCTATTACAAGCCTGTGCGTCGGAGCTGGAAACAGTTGCTTTATTAAAAAAGGAGAGAGAAAAAAGGGCTCTGATTACTCAGGTGTCGATACAAAAAAAATGAGATGTTGTACCAGATGGCTGCATTTGTGAAGCAGAGTGTCGTCAGAAGGGAAGTGGAAGGAGACAAGGCAACTGTACATCAGAAGTGTGAAAACATGATCAAAATACCTTCAGCCTTGTTTCACCAACACTGGATTAGGAGGCAACTGTGGTGAGATGCAAGCAAAGAAAAGCACGCAGGGATACTGTCTGGAAAACAAAAATGTCTTTCACTAAGAACTGCTTGGCTTCCTCCAGTAAAAGCTTAGAAGTTGACAAAAATCAAGTCTTTGTTATTAAATGGAAGGACTGTGAACCAGTAAGCCTCAGAGCACTGTATCTAGTGTCACTGCAAAATGCCACGTGCGAAAGAGTAAAATATTGATAGCAGGCTGTGTCACAGGCTTAGTTAGCATTATAGCAGGATATGCTGCTGCCAATCATCTGTAAGTAACCGCTCTCTCCAGTGACACAGGCAGTCAACAGCTCCGTGCCACGGCTGCAGATGGCCAGGGAGAGTTTTCTGGTGATGTGGGGGAGCGGCGGCGTGTCTTACGTCAGGCACGTTCACGCAGTTGGCTCGTCGCTTTGCCCACGATCGCACAGTGGTATCCAGGAGCCCAGGTCTGGGTTAGGGTCTGCTCTCAGACGTGTAGTAACAGTGCTGGCTATTTTCTACCTCAGACTGTTTGGACACAGTGCTCATCTCTTTGAGAAGCTTTGGTCAACTTTTGATGCCAGGGCAAAGTACCTGCTGAGCCTGTAAAAGCTGGGAACTTGGCAGGCCCGCGGGCAGTACTGAAACGGTCCTGGGTACTTTCATCTTTGCATCCGTGCTGCAGCTTTTGGCCGTCCCGTGGGGAAAAGTTTTGAATAACTTGTTAGATCTGAGATAAGAAATCCATTTTTTTTTTTTTCTCCCCCATGCTTAAGCTGAAGCTGGTGTGTAGCTCTGCACTCCCTCCTCCTCTGCGGTGTCTCAGGAGAAAAGGAGAAGACGGGCATGGCAGATGTCAACCTGAAAGCTCAGCCTCTGGTTCCCTCGGTCATATCTTCGTTTACAAACTCTGTGGTGCTTGGGTTCCAGCACAAGAATCTGAAATTTTAGTGGTCTTAGACTGCAGTTTGATTAGAACATCGCCAGGAAAATCCATGTTAATTTTAACCAAAACCATTCCCAGACACTCAGCTTTCTCACCCCCAACCCCAAAATCAACCTCAACGTTTTGCAGGCACTTTCTAGCAGTGAACTTCTTCCAAATATAGTGAAGGTAGGTTACGTTAATAACAAGGTGTAGAGCATGTGACAGGAGCATGTATCTCCTTCTGCTTCTTGTTCTGTTACTACTAAAGCTTGAAAGTGAAAGTTCCATTATTTTATTTTTATACAGTATGAATTTCTTTAATAACTTTGGATCAAAAGTTTATTCTCCATGCCAGGAAAATGTTGTTGGTGTTTGTTTTGGGTGTTTTTTTGTTACAAACTGCATTGTCTTATTTGGGGAGTATGTTCACAATTCAGAAAGAATTGCCCTTATTAACAAATCAAAAGCTTATGCTGTCAAAACTGAAATCGTTCTACCTTTTTATGTGCAAATTAAAGCTTCTGTCAAACCTTCAGCCATGGTGCATTTAATTTGTGGAAATATAAAAATATCTGGCTTAATATTAAAATATTCTACATGAGGAAGGAAATATTTTTAAAGGATGCATTGCATTCAAGATTCTCAGAAAATGAGATTTGAAAGAAAGGAAGTGGTGTTTTCACAGTTTTCCCTACTTTTGCCAAAGTTCGGTGCAGTATTTACAAGTGTGCTTAAGTTATGCAGGTGTTTGAATATCTTGTTGGATCATGGCCTTTGGAAGTGAACCAAGCTAAATGTAAGTGTATCCAGGGCATGGGATCTACGTCCCCTGTATTTTTCCTTATAAAAGGGGCATGAGTTTTTGGGTATTTTTAATTAGTGGCAAAGGTACTGAGAAACTTCGGACTCTGGATTCAGCACAGTAAGGGTAAAATAGAAAATGCAACTCTTGGTTTCACGGTGGTCATTTGTGTTTTGCAGGGTCTTTGTAGAGAGGCTATAATTCTGATTATCTAAAGTTGGGCACCCGTTCTATATTTAGGCTTCCAAAATAAAGAGCCGTCTGTTTACCCAGCGGCGCACGGGAGCTCAGTGTTTCTGGAAACCCGGCAATGCGGGCCCTGATTCAGCAGCGTCCTTCGGCACGTGCTTTATTTCCAGCACATGAATGAGGCCATTGATCAACCCTGGTGTTTTGGGCTGGGTGTTTTCTTAGATGCTTAAATATACATAAATCCTATTTTAAACAGCCAAATTTAGGAAGTATTTGGAGAGACAGTGGCCCTGAACCTGGCTATCTCTGTGGCGTGTGGTCAAGCCATGAGGCTGGTAGTCACGACCTGCATTAGGTTAATACATGCCAACAGTGAACTCTCCTTTCAGCTGGAAGCAGGTTGGGTTTGATCTGAAGGCAGTCCACACTCTCCCTAAGTGCATGTCTGCCCGTTTCTTCCCCCTTTTTAATGGGGATAGCAGCAAGCTGTCCTGCTGTTGGTCTGCTTTTGTTGGGAGAACAAGGAAAACCCTGGTCTCTGATGGCAGCATTGCAAACCACCCGCAGAACCTCCTTTTTCATTGCGGTCAGCATCTTTAGCTGTGCTCTGGCCCAGTTGTTTTTTTCTAGCATCTCTGCAGACTACTTCATGTTTAATTCCCAGCTCTCCTTCTGTGACCAGGGAGCTTTTAGCATGGCTTTTTGAGAGGAGGGGTCCTGTCAAGGCAGGCTGCGTTTGCCCGTTTTTGTTTTGTTTTGTTTTGTTTTTTCCAATCAGATATTCTAATATATAGTGCTGTCTTTGGGGAGGTTTTAATGGTGCCGAGTCCATTTTACCTCATTATTTCCAAGGCCTGAACCAGGGACATTTGCCCTTCTGCAGTGCTGAGAAGATAATAAGTGGCTGTATCTTGAGGAGCAGACTCATTCCCTGAAGTGGCCCATTCCCAGCTCTCAGGGCAGTGCATGCAATTATCCTCCTGAAAAGGCCATCTGAGCAGTGCATTAGTATGCGTGGGTCTAGGCTGGGCTGCGCCCGTGAAATCACGGCGCAGGTGTTGCGTTTCCAGCCACCTGGCCAGCTTGGCCGCAGCAGCGCTCAAGCCAAAGAGTCCTTCCGGCTGTACCGGTACTGTCTCAACCGCCCACTTCTCCTCCGCAGAGGGCACAAAAAGTATCTTATGAGTTCTGTCGACTGCCATAAGTTCCTTTTGGGTGGTAAATGAATGTCTCCAGGGATGCAGAGCGCCCGCTCCTCTGCTGTGTGAATGCCAATGTTGTTCGCAGTGCGCAGTTCTACCCTCCTAGTTGTGAAACCATTTTGTTCTGGGCCATCTCTGTAAAAGGAGTTTCTACAGGCTGAATGTGGAATGTATTAAACTTGAAGGTGTTTATTACTGGTATTAGGCCATTAGCCATCATTAATGGCAAGACAGCTAGTGGGTCTGTGCGTTGCCCCAGGTTTTGCCCGCGTTCTCTTTTCATGTCCACTCCCCAGCATGAATTATATGATCTTCATCTTCTGCCTCTCACCATTAGAAACCAACAAAGTGATTCGGGTTGGGATCTCCTATTTCAGGCCATAAACATATGATCCAGCCACCCCATAAAGTACATTCCTCCAGCTCGCTGCTTTGCATGAATTCTCAAGTATACCTGTGGCAGGCGGCGGCGGTTGGGTCTGGTCCCTCCAGCCAGTGAAAATCCCACCCCGCAAAGCTCTAAGGTGCAACGTGGGTTACGCGCGTGCTGAAGCTTCACCAAGCCGGTACTTTGTGCTGCTGCGTTCACCGCTTGGTTTCTGCCAGGAGCCTGTAAAACAGTGGAGACTGTGCTGTCCCCGTGACCTGTTTCCACACAAGGATTCAGGGACAAAGGTCTCCAGACTCTGTGGTTTACTGCCGGAGGGGCTGGTGGGAGGCAGAGGGATGGCAGTGAGTACACTGGTAAGCTGGACACCTCCCTCCTGGCTTTTCCCCGATCAGGAGTGCTTTAGCCTCTGGCACTTGATACTTTAATTGGCCTGCGTGCAAGCTGGACATCTCTCTCTTTATTATTGTTATTATTATGCAATCAGACACTACTTAATTAAAGAATGTGCTGGGGATGCACTATTTATACAGAAACTATGTACACTGAAATCTATTTTCTCCATGGTGATCGCAGATAATGTGGTAAGCTCCGCATTGATTCATTAGTATAGCAAAAGAGATGTTCAGAATTATTTGGTATAACTCACAGCACTTCAGAATGCATATATTTTCATAATACTCTAAATCTACTGCTTGTGCCAGTACCTCGAACATGTGATGACTGGTTAGCCATAGTGACGTCATCATAAAATTGTGGTAGTGCCATTTTTTCATTGTTACTGGCCAACCTGGAAGCTCATTTAGCCCAGTGTTTGTAGTGAGTGGCCACTGTGCAGCGATGTAAAACTGCTGCTCAGCTCACTGAGGATCGCCGTTGCCTCCAGATCCATGGATGCCTGAGTGAGAGTCAGGGGCAACCCTCCAGAATGGAGGGACTTTATTCCCTGCTCCCAAGCTGAGAGTACGTTTTCCAAAGTGACACTCAGAAAAATAACTTTTAAGTAATTTTGTTTCTTGGGTTGAAAAAAAAGAACCACTATGTTAATTTTAATTAGTTAATTTTATTTAGGCAAAGATTATTTTTTAATATTTCTTCAGATAAAATTTTGTGCCCCTTCTACTCTGTTTTTTTTCTGGCAAGGTGACTAAGCAAACTCTTAGGATTAGCAGTGAATCACCAGTATCTCTCCTCCTGTTTTCCATTCATCCCTTTCTTGCCTCATCAGGAATATCCTTCTGGCTGCACTGACCTGGGCATGACTTCATCTAATCCTGTGCTGGAGGAGCCTCGAGAGACTTGCCATGTACATTCACACAAACTGCCAGCACCATCCTGTAAAAATCTGGTTTTAAACACTTTTAAGATAGAGTCTCAAAAAACTCTTTCTAGCCAATGGGAACCTTTGGCAACAGGAAATCCATATAATTCAAAGCATGGGTTCAAACATATATTTTTTTAAAAATCCAGACTGCAATTTCTGACAGTCTGACGTGAAGCCATCACGTGCAGAGCGATCTCACCACCACCCTCACAGCAAACCTTGTCCAAGGCACCTTGGGAGACAGGATTTAAAACATCGCTACTTAAGTGATTAAACTTAGCTTTAGCCACCTGCCACCATCGTGTGGGATATTGGGTTTAGTTTTTCCCCCTCTCTTGTGCTCTGAGCACTCCTCATCTCTCTCTGATGTTATTGGGCACTGTAGGGTATTTGCACTCCTCTGGAAATCAGTTGCATAATTTAAATGTATAACTTCAGTTACTTGGTGACCCGAGTTTTCCTTTTAGTATCACAGATTAAAATGTTCAAATTGTGATCTGTGAATCTGTATTTGACCTTGCTGGGTCTCTTTGGGCCTGTACCTGGAGAAGGGAAGTGGGATCAACCAGTCTTTTCCCTCAGCTATCAGCTGCTTCTGCCTCTAAACCTGAGGGTGCACATGTAACTGACTTACTTACCCAATTCAGTTTCCTCTAATCAGCTATATGTTTTTAAATAATTGTCTGAAAAAATTCACAGCAGTTATCAGAGAGAATCTTTCAATAATGAAAAGCTGTTTTCATTGCTGAGATTACACTGTTTATATATTTGTTTCTCTGTCTAAATATCTGAAATGTTGGGGAAAAAACAGCCAATGACTGCATTCAATGCACAAGATTTCACACCTCTGGGCTCTATATTTATAGCTCTGTCATGTTCCTTCCTTGTACTGACCTGAAGAAGAGGATTTTTTTTTCTTATCTGATGAAAAGGTTGTCTGTCATGGTGTGGTTGTTGCAGCACAAATTATTGCCTAAAACTTGACCTGAACAAATTGTGTACGAAGATGGTTTACCTCAGAATTCCAAAGGAGATGAAAACCTCCTCATTCTAGCCAAGAGAAAGCTGGTTTGGGTACATAAGACTGGAGTGATTCTAAACATCTGCCATAGAGCCTCAGTTTTAAATGCACTCAGCCTCTGATGTCAGCTGAACCCATTTGTCTCCTAGTGCTTGTCCACTGAACTCAATCATATTAACATGGATTTTCATTGATGTGCGATTCAGAAATTAAAAATAAATACATGTATTAATCATTGTGTGGCTTGAAGACAACTGAAAGTACTTTCAGCCTTGTCATCTGATGCTGTTCTAAACCCCTGTCCATAACCTTGGCATTCAAAGAAGGGGTTTGGCCCAATTTCCACGGCATTGCACTAGGTCCCTGCCTGGCAGAGAGTTGGCTATGATATGATGGTAATGCCCTGTCCCACTCCTGCCGGCTGCAGCACTGACCCACCGCTCCCGCTTCCAGCAGTATCGCGGAAAACTTGGGACAGGCACTCAGCTTCAGCAATTTGAGGAGAAGAGGGGAACAACATGACACACTAGGAGCTTTCACATAGTGTCGTTCTTTTGTTTAAGAAGCCAACGACTACAAAAAGTAAATAAACATTTCCAGTGCTCTTTTCACAGTGTTGACTAGATCTCAGCACGATCTGCATCCCCTCTAGCTGTCTGTCCAGAAGTTTGACTGCTTTACTCTTTTCTATCTAGTCTGGACTCTTACTGCCCTTATTATAATTATACTTGCATTCAACAACTGTTGCCAATCAAACAAGGGACTAATTTCTAGTGGATTAGTACCTTCACAAATTTTACATCCCTTTCCATCACATTGTCCATGAACAGAGTGGTGTGTTTGGGTTTTTCTTTTTTTCCACTAGTCATAGTAATTCCCAAAATCATAATTTTTTTCCTCCCTACGTAGCAAGTTCCAAAGTAAAACATGGTGTTTGTGCTGTAGACAAAAGGTGTGCTGCGCACATATGCTGGTTACGTGGCACTGTTCCTTTTCTCTGGCTGAATGAAAGCGACAAATTTCCTCATTTAACAAAAAATACCTGCTAGTTATCAGTGTTATTTGTTCAGAATTTCTTTCTGCAAATATTTTAAATTATTGTGGTTCACTCACCCAATCAAAAGATGTACTTATTATATCTCCATCTATTAAAATAGCTATTAGACCAGCTGGAGAAACTGAATGCAACCCCTAGCCCTCTTAAATGCACAGGTAATATTTCATACGGAAGCTGCAGGCTTTTTTTTTTTCTTTAAATACAGAATTCTCAATTAAGAGCTTAATTATAAAATATTTAGTCATTCTGCTGAGTACGTAGTCAGCCAATGCTCTTGAGTCCTTTAGGAGTAGTTACCTGGGTAAATGTTCACAATTATAAACAGGAACCTTCACAGTGGTCCCTACTTAAGAGAGGTAATAAAAAACTGGACCCAAATAAATCCGGTCCAAATCCGTTTAAAGTTGTGTGCATGGGGCAGCTCCACACAACTGATCCAAAGAGATGACTGGCAAACCAGCCCCGATGGTTTATTTTTCAGTGAGACACTGAAAAATAAAAGCTGAGAGGGGTCTGTTTTCTCATGCTAATGACGCCCAAGTGACAGAGATTTGGAAGTGGATGATCCCACACATTTGCAGGCCAGGGTATATCAAGGCAGGGGCACTGCATTTAAGCATCATTGAACATAAACCTACAGCTTAGCTTGGTCCTAAAACTTCATCTGAAATTAATCCAGAGCCGAATGCCCTCGTCGTAGTCCAGCTCTTTGTGACAAAGTGTTTTTCAGAGTAAACCATAAATATTTTGCTGATTTAAAAAGCCAGTGTCCAGACTCTGAATCATTTGCTGGCTTTCTAAAAATACTTCGGCGATGCTGAAAGTCTCCAAAACACTCACAGTGAGCTTGCAAGCTGAACCAGCAGGACAGGGGAGCATTCACATTGAGTCGATGGATTTTAGATCAAGCGTGCTGTACATCAGCCTTCAACTTTATCAATGCCAGGGCAAGGTGCTTCAGGTAAAAATAAAAATAAATTAAATCAAAGTGTACTATGAAGCAAACTAGAAATGAAAGGCTTTCTTTGGCTCATTTACCCAGTTAGCATTAACTTTCCCACAACAGGGTTTATGTAAAATTTTTCATGCCAAGCACAAGTGTCCTCTAAATCCTGAAGCTGGGATGCTAGCTGATGAAAGAAGAGGTGCCACAAAACAAGTCTGTATTTGTACCAGGACATCAAGAGGAAAAAGAAAAAGTCAATTTTAGTATTACCATGTCAGCAAAAAGTAACTGTTTTTTCAGATCGTCATCTTAAAGTTCAGCTCTTGTGTTCCAGCCTCAATCCCCTAAGGTGTAAACGCAGCAGCTTTCCCACATCGAAGTGTGTGGCTGTGCCGGAGCGCAGTTCGGGGATGCGCTGACCACGCGGTTGTTACAGGCATGAGGCCTATGTTGGGTCGGCTTTGTCCCTGGCAGTGCCGCCCCGCTGTCCTGGGCACGGGGATCCATGGTGAGATGTGGGCAGCAAAGCCACCTCCGCAGTAAAACCAAAGAGCAAATACAAACCTGCGCCAGACCGAGTAACGCGCCTTCTGCTGAAGAACTGCCGTTCCTTGTCACAACGTCCTGCGCAAGCGTTTGGCGCTGCGTTTGAAACACAAAGTGTTTGAAATACAAACTTTCCAGGTGAGGGGAGGGAGAAATGTGAAGTTCCTTCATGTTACTATGAAATCAATAAATATACACTGGGTGTGGTATTGAGTCACCTCCCCTTCATTTTTTCCCCCCCTGAAAGCAGTTTCCAGATGGATTTTCCCCAAGATGTTAATACTGTGCTGGTTTTAACGCTGACTGAAGCAAGGTAGCAAGTGGTTATTACAGGTCTGACATGCCTGTTCTGCCAAGAAACAGCATGAGCTTTCAACTCAGAAAACAAGGTGAACTTTGTTGTTTAATCAATCTGCCTTCGCCTGCCTTGGCCAGGTAGGCATGTTCAGGCTCACAGCGGGGATGACTGTTAATTTATGATCAGCTCATTTGTATTTTTCTTAGTCAAGGCCTGGTTTAGTAAAAGGGTGGAAACGACGTTCAACCCGAAGACTTTCTTTTTTCCTCGGAAGACAATTGAAGAACTAAGTTCTTCAACCAAGTTTTTCTTTTGAAGAACTAGCCTGCTGGCACTGTTCCTGCCAAGTCTTCCCTTTTTCCTTGAGTGCTTTGTGAAGATGGCCAAAGAGGTCACGGCTCGCTGCGGTCACTGCCTCACTAAGCCATTACCTGGGAGCTCATTGCCTATGGAGTCCCTCCCTGAGGATCTGTGGCTGAAATCATAGAGATTTGGGGCCGTTTTGAGTGATTCTCAGGGTAGTGAAGTTGGTAATATGACTCTAATGTTGGTGTCTTAGCTTAAACCCTAACGGAGAAGGAAATGATTCTTTCACCTGCACTCTTCTCTGTGTCATTTGCCTTTGTTTCCCAGCAGCATGACAAGGTATAAAAAGACAGGGCAGTTCGGGGCTGTTCCCTTCTACCAGCCTGTAGCCATGCAGTGCTTCACATTAATCTGTCCCTACAAGAGCAAAAATAAAGATGAGTATCAGAGGGATGGCTTACCCTTTAACAGATGGTTTGCTCTTCAGAGAGCCTCTCTTGGATGTACGGAGTAGGCAGTTTGTTCACAGAGCTGATGGTCCTGATCATGAAACAAGTGTCTGCTGAAGCATTTTAGCCAGAGCCAAAGGCAATGGTCCTATTTTCTGCTTCTCGGAGTGCATTTGCAAATGGGAAGCAGTCTTCAAATGTTCCTCTTCAGCATGACTTCCTGTTCCTTCTTCTTCATTGCCTGACAGACTCAGACCTAGCCCATGAGATCTGAGGCAGGAAAACCGGTCCACATCAGTATAATGTGATGAAGAATCAGTACTGAATATGGGAATTAAATGGTGGAATTAGGGTGCATGGTAATTCAGTTGGATTTGCCTGAGAAATAAGGTACAAATCAACCTCAGAGAGGTGTGCACAGTGCTTAAAAATAAACCTTCAATGCTCAGAGTCCAAACATTTCTGTATTCTCTTTCAAATGCTTAATTTGTCTCATTTTCCCTTGACATTTCTTTAAAACCAAGGCCTGTTCAGTGTAAATGGTGCTGTTAGGATGTGTGTGCTCGTATTTGTGTGCATGTGTATGCCCGTGATTGTTTCTACTGCTCAAGCTGTCACTACAGCTATTGCTTTCAAACCTGAGTTACTATTTTGGCAAAGCATTCACGTTTAGGGATACGAAAACTGCTCAGCAGCCTGAAGGAAAAAATTCCACAGGTTTTTGTTACCATATTTTCCAGTTTTACACTCCTCAGTTACAGGCCCATGTTGAAAAATGTCTTCCAGTGTCAGAACTTCTGAAAAGAAAACCCTAGAAATGAGTGAAGGCTCATGATCTCAGAGCAGATGCTTAGGACTTTCTGCTAGTACGGGAATAAATATATTATCCAATACCAGAGTATCCCTACGCTTCTGAATTGCTTTCTGTTTTCAGACTCTTGCCATTTAAGCAGCATCAGCTATTCTCACATACTGAAGGCTGAGAAAACAGTTCTGAAGGGCCAAAAGAAGCAAATAAAATGTATTTGTTATTATGGCTGACCTTAGGCATACGGTATGTGGAGTTGCAGGAATCGTACACCGAATCTCTGATGATAAGTACGGTGATAACTGGTAAGGCTGCGCTGAACTACTGTGAAACAATTCAGGTAGTCAGCAAACAGGGCTAATTGCTAGTTTGGGGGATATTATGGGTAATTTACTGCCCACTGAGGGCTTCTACCTAAAAATAAGCTGCTTTTTTTTTTTTTTTTTCTTCTTTGGACAGGACTTGCATGTTAATGTAGAATTCCTGATGCAATTATATGTGAAAAGGACATTCAGATGCACTTCCATAAATGCCCTTCTGCTTCTCAATTACATTAACCGTCTTCATACGTCCTTTGACAGAAACCATACTCTTCACTCTTTTTCCAAACAGCAAATAGGCATTAAGCTCGACTTCGCTGGTATCCAAGATGTCTTGATCAAAGGTCTGAGAGTAATACAATAAACACAAGAAAAGAAACTACCAGTGGTTTCCAATACAAACTAACGGGAAAGTGTCAAGTGAGCAGATACTGACAATTCAGCCCTGAAACCAAATGTTCCTCTGCGAAACTCCACCTTTGAGGAGGAAGAATAAATATCCACAGAATGTTTTGGCTATAATTACTTCATTTAAGGAGAAAAAAAAAGTGCTGAATTCAGTTTGCTAATGTCAAGACATTAATATTTTTGGCATGTAAAGATGTAAACCAAATGTTTAACTGAAATGTCATCCCCTGGGTTCACGTTTGCCCACTGAACTACAGTACAAACCCTCCACAGACCTTCATACAATACACATTTTTCAGTTCATTGAAGAAGGCCCCTGCTGCTTCTCAAGGAAAACTAACTTGCAGAAGCAAAATAAATACTGGCGTCGCAGCGTAGCAGCAGAGCCTCGCGAGCACAGATGTGTAGCATTGTCGGCTTTTAAATCAGATAAGGAGTATTCAGACATAATCACTCCAGTGTCTGGGACACGTTGCACGCTGCAGAGCGGCCCAAGTATGGCCTGACAGACACATGCAGTGTGTGTTCAGGCTAAATGGCAACAAGCTGACAGAATTTCATAACAGTCCTGTTATGTCTAGATAGGCAAATGTTTGTGTAATTTAGCTGTGACTTTGAAATAGCTCAAGGAACGGGGACACAAATGGAGCTTTGTGATTAGTTGTCAGCGATGTCGTACCTGCTGGATGACGACGTTGGCCGGCGGGGCATCGCTGGGGTGCCGCGGCCGTGCTGCAAGAGCCACCACCGCCAACCCGCCGTCTGTCCCCTCCTCTGCCCGCCCCAGGAGCGGGGCTGCGACAGGGTTGCTCCTCTGAGAACACACAGGGACGCGCGTTTAATCCTGGGCCTCGCAGAGGTGTGGCGCAAGGGGTTACTAACGGCTGCTTTTGGGCAGGATACCTCCAAAAAAGTGCATTTGACCCTGGAGGAATGTGGCTCACTGGTTCTGTGGTAAGCCCGTTAAGACATGCAAAGTATCGCAGCAAGGGAAAATCTGACTTGCGTACAACACATGATTTTAAGTAAAGAAATATTGATGGGGCGGGGGGGAACAAGTATTTTTTTAGCTCTAATTTATGGCTGAGCAGCTTCGTTTTAGTTACTTCATGAGAATATTTTAAACCAAGCCTGCATAATATTAAAATAAGTTAAAATGTATGTAAAATTTATGAGAGCATGTCAGGTGCAATGCTTGATAGAGTAAGTTTAATGCTTCAGAATTTTTTTTCTTCAGGCAGAGAAAGCTGAATCCTGCAATTCTAGGTTACAGTATAATTTTAGAAACTCTTTTCCATTATACCATTCTTTTATTAATGAGATCCAACCCAATTTAATGAAAAGAGGTAAATTCCTAAAGAGTTTGTGGAAAGTCCTCAGCAGGTTAGAAGCCGGGAGCGTGTGATAAAAGAGGATATTTTCCTCCTGTTCATACGATATATCCAATTTTAGAAAAACACAGAGGAAATCAATTTACAGCAAACTTTGTAAGCGTGCCTCTTCAGTGTGGTTTTTCTTCTGGAAATGCTGCCTCACTCTGTGAACAAACAAAAGCTCTGGCAGTTGACAGGGGCTCTACATCACTTCGAAAACTCTTCATTTACCGGGGGTGTGTCATGTTGTTTCATTGTGTGACACTCCCAATTATCGTGACAGAGCTAAATGACAAAGTACTGTCACCCCACTGAAAATTCAGAGCAGCTTCTTCCCATTTTTCTGCCTGGTCACGGGAACGTCGCTGCACTGGTACAAAGGAGCGGCAGGAGCGGCAAACGGGGGGAGTGTCGGCACACTGCTCTCGTGTATTAAAAATTCAGCTCCTCGGCAATATTAAATCTGAATTTACTTCCATCAAACAGAAACTTAGCATATCTCATTCTTCCATTATAAAATATTGACATCAGAAATAGTGAATCCTGAAATAAAGATTATAGATGAAAACGATGTGCTCGGTAATTATCATTTTTTGCTTTGTTATTATTCCTTTCCTCTGAGGATTGCACAGGCTGTTGCAAACAGTAATGAAGTTAGCATGCCATGCCAATGCAAAGTACGCTGCAAAGTTATTCTTCCCCTCATTATAGATGAGGGAAGCGAGGCAGCGGGAGGAGGGTGATTTCCCCAGCCAAACTCGTACACAAGTGGGCCAGCCCTCCATCTCACGTCTTAATCACCATCCCTAGTGATGAGACCCTCGCTGCCATCTTGTTGCTGTCTTCTTTTGTTCTGCTATCTCCCTATTTTTTTAGGTGTTTACTGGGGCTCAGAGCTATTAATACCAATGACAATTTTTGTCACAAAATAAACAGCCAGCTCACAAACGCTTTCACTCCTGACAAATCCACTGCCCTCTCTCATCATGTTCTCGAATAACCACAGCACTAAAAAATACAGTTACAGGTGTGGAAACGTCCAGCCATTCATTTCAACAGCCGTCCATTCCTCCAGCCTCTTCTTGAGGCTCGACACGGGAAAGAGGAAGAGCTCGGTGGGTTGGACAGCCTGCGCTGGAGTATCCCTCTGGGTTCCTGCGTGTGGAGAGAGCACACAGCTCGGGATGGCTTCCTGGCGCAAGCCACCTCATCACACCCCTGCAATTCAAACGTGGCCAAACAAGTTGTTCCTGGCGGGTGTCTCTCCCGAAGGTAATTACTCAGCGAGGTACCGTGCAGCAGGACGGCTTCGTTTGTGGGCGCTTGCAGAACGTTGCCTCCACATACTCTTGAACCCGGCCTCGTCGCCTATGGATGTTTTCAAGGCGTGTAGTATGTACGGTGTGTGACACCCAATACCATATCTGTCTCCTATGCTTCTTACAAAAATCAATCTAAATCAATAAATTGTCCACCCTCCTCATACAGTATTTGCAGAGGTTCAAAGACAGGACCAATTACTCTTAAGGTTGAATTGTCAGGTGTCAGATGAGAATATAGAAGTTGAAGCATTATATTTAGGAACAGATTTATTTAGAGGACCTGAAGAATTTGCTTTGCTATCAATGGGTCTATAAACAGGGCTTTAAGAGTGCGTTCTGGTAGAAGACAATAGCTTACAAAATGAAAGGAGTTGTGTTGTTTGAGGGTTTTTTTTCCCTTTTCTCTTCTTGTTGCACAACTCATATCATATGGCTGCTGGATAAAGGGGGTAAACTAACACCCGAGCTCCTGACTTTGAAGGGCTTTTTGGTGCCGACCTTTCTTGTCAAGCACGTTGCCCTTTCGTTGCCTAATTTTCTAGGTACAGATGTAAATCCCCTGTATTTCGTTTATGTATAACATAGACGTATCTTTATCATGCACTCTCTTGGGTTCGGTTCCAAAAATGAGACCCAAGCCAGTCTCAGGTCTAAAGATTATATGTGAACATTTTTATCCCTGCCAAAACCACAACACACAAATACCGCGGCTTATTATAATCACACAAGATGTTCCCAAGTTTACCAGTTCTCATCCCAGAATACCAAACCCCCTCTCTTAGCACTTCCAACAAATCAATATGCATGATCATTACGTGCTCGGATACTACCATGATAGATATCAGATTTCTGCTCATGCCAAAATTTCAGCTAGCTGTTCCCTGGAGTATTTATGCT
>NW_010246793.1:163658-163872 GCF_000690775.1 Eurypyga helias
TTCAAAACGCGCTCCTAGGAATGAAATGCACATAATTTAGGAATAGCTGCCTGGCTATTCAGGCATCGTGCTGTGTCAAGGGAAAATTAAATCTCTGACTCCCCCCACCACCATCCTAGGAATGAAATGCACATAATTTAGGAATAGCTGCCTGGCTATTCAGGCATCGTGCTGTGTCAAGGGAAAATTAAATCTCTGACTCCCCCCACCACCA
>NW_010246794.1:0-66686 GCF_000690775.1 Eurypyga helias
GGGTGCGTGGGTGAGGGGCCACCCGTCTGGGGTGCGGGGAAGGCCCGCGGGCAGGCTGCGGAAAAGCGTGTAGCAGGGTTGGCGTGGCACATGCCACGGGCCAGAAAAGAGGGTTGAAGATGCGAGGTGTGATGAGCCCCGTGCGCTTTGAAAGAATACGTGTTCAGCAGCTCGCATCTGGGAGGTGCGCGCATCTGGGAGGGGCGCACATCGCATCTGGGAGGTCAGCACATCCGGGAGGTGAGCGCATCCTGCCAGCCTCTTGTGCTCCACTGCGGCTCGAATCAAAAAGCCATCTCCTGAAAACAACCTAACGGGATAAACAGCGACTGATACTTTTATTACAAAATAGCTTTACTGTCTTAGTCACACCTGGGCATACCACAGCATACCGTACCGTCAGATACCTCACGGTTTTCAGTCTCGTAGCGTGGCAATGTCTCCTTTGTCACACCCGCGGTTATCACCTCTGAGCTGAAGTGTCAGAACTGCTGCTCGTACCCTAAAAGTTGGAAAGAAAATACTGCCCACCAGAAGGACGGCGCTTGTAGCAAAACACTCCCTTTTAGTTAACTGGGTAGAGCAAGTGCTGTTTGTGAAAAGAGTAATCGAGTCCTTTCTACCCATGGATAGCCTCTGGGGAAATCCCTTAGTCATGAATTAGGTGAGTAGCAGAGTATTTCAAAAACAGCATGAGGTATTTAGAAATGGAGTAGAGGTAATAAAGTCTGAAGTTGGAGAAATGGGCAGTATAAAAGGGTTCAATCATTCATTTGTTGGTTACAGGATATTAAATAGACTTGTCCTCAGTCCTTGTCCACCTAGACCTATAAATGGCAGGCACATTTTATATTACAGCTTATTGCATGTTAATGCTACCTCTTACTGGCTTTCCTTAATTACAGAAACTTCTGCCTTCACGTATAGGGTCCATAACTGTGTTCTCAAACACGATTATTATTATTGGTTAACTTTTTGTATTTATACACAGCCGGTTTTATTTGGGAAGGATATAACTATCTGCTCTATTATCTTTCAGAATGCATGGCACGAGTTAAAGATTTTGAACATGCGCTTGTGTAATGGACACAGCCTCTCGTTCTCTTTATTGTCCCAAACATTGTGTTTTAATTTGAAACCTTCACTGGTTGAAAGTTTGCCAAATGTGTAATTCACCACTGATCCAACAGTAAGAGCAGGTCTAAACATGCACAGTAATACGAAGGTTGCCAGCCCTTTGCTTGTATCTGTGGATACCAAAAACAGCAGAACCAGTTCAGAATACTAGAACAACAGAATGCAGAACAAAATCTTGTTGTGCAAGTTTTAAAACTTTTATCTGTGTAACCTTTGTAAGGATTGTAGTGAGCTTTCTGTGCTTTGTAATTAAGTAGCTCGAGTCCTCACGTTCCGCTCTGTGTCTCGCTGTGCTTCCTTCTGCAGCATATACAGTAGTGATGAAGATGAAGATGATGTTGAGATGTATGATCACGATTATGATGGTCTGCTTCCTAAGACTGGAAAACGTCACTTGGGAAAAACCAGGTGGACCCGTGAAGAGGTAAATCTGAGTTCATTCACCTCCTGCACGCAAGTAGACAGAGAGAGCATGGATCACGTTCTTCTCCGAGTCGTTTGTCTGCAAACTAACTTCAGTGACAGCTGCGTGTGTATGAATGAGAAAAAAGTTTTCGACCCTTTAGCTACGTTCAGTGTTTTATGTAACTTTTAGAGTCATTCTTCTCTTACAAATACAATGTATAAACACAATTTTTTTTTATGTGCACCAAGGTCTACGTAACAGGTATGCAAGTCCCCGTGTAATCCCTGTTGGAGAAAGAGATTAAGAGTCACCTGCAGCAATGCTTGATTGTCACCGCTGCCTCTTTTTGTTTGAAATCGGTTGCTATGTGAGAATTGACGTGTGTTCAGTGTCCCACAGCAGCCAACAACTGTGGCAGAAACTGCTGCAGTCCTTTTGTGCCTTTTGAAATTTGCACTTTAATTGCAGCATTATGAGTCTGAGTGGAAATAAATTAAAAGCTGGAAGAAAGAAATCCAGCAGTACTGAAATTGAGCATTCAAGCAGCATTTTGGTTTTGAAGGTTACACGATACCCTTGCACTGGCTTTCCAGATAAATTGTGGTATCAAACTCCTTTGCCAGGTGGATATCCTGTGGCCATTTAACTGGGTTGAGTTTATTGTGAAATACATTAGTACAGTTCTCAGTCATGTTTTGACTTTCTCCTCTCTAACCATGTCTATTGATATATAAACAGTGGCAGGTCACCTCTTGCAAGCTTTTTTTAATTTTTTTAAAATCATAGTCTGCTCTTACAGAGGTGGATGTGGTTGTGATGCGGCCTGGGAGGAAGGGATGGCCGTGGAGCCCAATGGCCACTTTCCTGTCACATGAACTGGGAGCATACTGAGAGGCACTAATCGGGGAGGGGAGGTTTGCTCCTCTCCCCTTATCTCTTGGGGCAGCTCTCACTTGTCTTACAGTATCTCGATGTTTCCCAGTGCATGAGATTGGTTTCTTTTGTCTTTAGGGTCTGTATTTCTGGCCTTATCATTAAAAATACTGGGCCAAATTTCTTGCTAATGCGAGTATGCAAAACTCCCTCACAGTGAGCAGGAGCAAAAAGGAGCCATTAGTTTTATTGTGCATTCGTTGTACACTGATAGGCAACAAGCAAATTATGGGAACTCCCATTACTTGCAAGACACATAAAGCTTATGGCTGTGATTTTCAGAGGGCCCCAAGCAGCTGGGTGCCTGAGTGTTACCAAATTTCATTGTTATTCCGATGACTGGCATCCAAACATCCATGCCCTTCTGTAAAACCATTACAAGAATTAACAGCTACGTTGGTCTGAGCAGTAAAATGGGCATAGGTATATATAATACAAGGCAAATAGCAGCACGGAAAAAGTCAGTCTTTCTCCCGCAGCAGGTTAAAGAACCTACCAAAATCCACAAGAGTAGAAAAATCTCAAGACTTAGGCAATTAAAAATATGAGGAGGGTACAGATCACCTCCCATTACTCTCAGGACATAGAAATAGATGTATAAAAAACATGGAAGCCTGGAAGGAGGCTTTAAAAAAAAAAAAAAAAAAAGAAGCATTTCATTTGCATTATAAGAGATTGCTATATTAATTATGTCTGCTTTTTTAACGATTCAGGATGAGAAACTGAAGAAGCTTGTGGAGCAGAATGGCACAGAAGACTGGAAAGTCATTGCCAATTTCCTTCCTGTAGGTGGATATTGGTTTCTGTTTCCAGTTGTAGTAGCAACTCTCTATCAGAGGTTTCCAAGTAAGGGAGAGGGGAGTGGTTGCTTTACAGCTACATTTTGATGGGAGATGTAAAACCTCCACGGATGGAGACCTCAGGAATTTAGTCATAATATTGTGGAAACGCTTATCTTTAATTTTCCTTTTGCTTCTCAGAAAGGGTTGGGAAAAAAAGCAAACAGGTGAAAGTGGGGGATGGTGGGGTGTTGCACAGTAGATGGTCAGTGTGACAGTGGAACAGTGTGTTAGTGCAGATGAAAAATAGCACTGATGAATTGTAAGTATGGTTTAGAAGAGAATGGCATTGCAAACACTTGGGCTGTTGTAGAAGCCCTGTGTGCGAAAGCACGTCAGCTATTGCAACAGATGGCTCTGTTTGTGTAGTTTTGGTGAGGCAGTCATCACTGCAGGAACGATGGAAATCTTACCTAGTTCAGTCAACAAATGGGTAGTTGAGCACCTTCTTCTCAGACCTACTGTACCACTCCATATTGTTTAGTAGTCACAGTTGAAATAAATCAGGAACAAGCATACCTAGATAAGAGCGTCTTTGTTCCACATTCGTCCTGTCTGAAGAATGACCTACTTTGCATATTTTACATTTCACTAGAATCGGACAGATGTTCAGTGCCAGCACCGATGGCAGAAGGTACTAAACCCAGAACTTATCAAAGGTCCATGGACTAAAGAGGAGGATCAAAGGGTAATCAGTTTTCCTTTCCTTCCGATTAATGCCTTACTAGCGGTTTGCATGTGTTGGGGAAAAACTCCTAGAGACTTCGGTGGTCTCAGTACAAATATGGCCAGAGGCAGACTGATCCTGTTGGTATCGCTTGCCTAGTACTTGTGTAGCGCTTTCCGAGTTCTCTACACAAACTAATGAATGTTGCTTTGCAGCACTGTAATGTAGAATTGCAGTCTAGAAATGCCTTAACTATTACCAGGTTTTTCCTTTTGGGTAAAAGTATAAATGGGAAGTGGGGAACCTTAATTGTGTTTCAGTTTTTACCGTGGCAATTTTGAGAAATGTTGTTGAAAATATTGCTCCACCACAGAAAAATGTCACTGATTCATTATGCATCATTAAATACAGGCAGTTTTTATGTCCTTCTTTGAAGGTAATAGAACTCGTGCAGAAATACGGTCCAAAGCGCTGGTCTGTCATTGCTAAGCATTTGAAGGGAAGGATTGGAAAACAGTGCAGGGAGAGGTGGCACAACCATTTGAATCCAGAAGTGAAGAAAACCTCCTGGACAGAAGAGGAAGATAGAATTATTTACCAGGCACACAAGAGGCTGGGAAACAGATGGGCAGAAATTGCAAAGTTGCTGCCTGGACGGTAATGACCTAAACCTTTAGTTTTTAAATTGGAAACGAGGAAAAAGCTGCAGGTCCGTGCAGCCTGTTTCAGTTGCTTCCGGCTGCACGTTCTAAATCAAAGGAATTTTGGAATCAAAACCTGGAAAGCCAGTGACATCGGTGTGCGTTTTTCTCAGTGGGGAACTGTGCTGTTTGGTCAGTACATGGAACAATACGCTATTTTTACATGCTTTTAAGGTTTGCCATAGGTAAAAAGGCCCAATAACTAGAGCAAGACTGTAACAGTTTCCTAAATGTCTGCAATCTTGCTTGTGCTCACAGTAACTGTCGAAATGTAAATTGATTTAACAGGGAAGGATCAGGCTCTGCAAGTGGGATTTCATTTACAAACAGCTGAGGGTATACCTTCAACATGAAATCCAGTCTGTTTATTCAAAATTGTGTAAGAGAAGGCTGCTTCAACATTTGTAACTGTTCCTGCATCATCCATATGATTCTTACCTGTTAAAAATCCATGTATAAAATAGGAGAAGCTGATTTCCTCAAACTGGTCCTGGAAACACTTGTCTCATTGAAAGCTTGTGCACAGCTTGCATGTAATTTCAGAGATTCAGTGTCTTATTCTCTCTGCAGTAAAAGGGACCCAACCTAAACTGTAGTCAAGCAAATAACGTAAGCAAGGGAGAGGCTTCCCTTCCCATTTTTATTTCTGCTATTTGGTGAAACATCTTCAAGATGTAAATATAATGCCTAAGATCGTGACATCCTTTTAAGCGCGCATTCCCTAGGCTGCTTTCACCCTCTAGGAGGAAACACGAGAGGAATTACCCCCTGGAAAGTTTTTCTGTAGCTTCCACACATCAGATACCACCAATGAGACCGTGTGGTGATGTTTTAGAAATAGAGGAGCTGTTTGTAAGCCTGCTCCTAAAGCCTCACAGACTTGATAAGCCTGCGTTTTCTGACTCATTCATGTGAGGATTTGAATCTCAGTTTTTCTGAAGTTAAGAAAAAAATCACAACAGCTTTGTTTACTGCATTTGCGTGTACAGCGTGATGTTGTCACCGTTTAGGTGGCCAGTTGGCAAGTTGCTTGGAGGTTGAGTCTTTTCACAGCTGTTCTCCACAGTCTTTCTTTCCAGCAGTGAGAGACAATAAAACTCCACTGCAATATGAAGACTTAGGAAGATGATGTTGGCAGTCTTTTAGGGTAGCCTCAAAGGGGTGTTAGCCTTTGCTGTCACCTCACAGCCTGGGAACGAGGTGCAGCTGAAGTTACTAATATATTACAATTTGAGGACCTAAAGCTTAGAGATTGCTTTAAAAAGTACATAAACAACTGTAGCCTATTTGTCATTTTCGCTGCCTTTTATGCTGAGCATCTTTCCTGAGAAGTTCAGAAGAGCATTTGTAAAGGTGGGGGTGGGAGGAAGGTCAGGGAACAGCTCGAGGTTTAGAGAGCAATGCCAACAGCAGTTTCCTGCCCATTAATCTGTCTGAACTAGAAACGCTCGTTTTTAAAACTCCTCAAGCATATGGATTTCTGTTGCAGAACTGATAATGCGATCAAGAACCACTGGAATTCCACCATGCGCCGAAAGGTTGAGCAGGAGGGCTACCTTCAGGAGTCCTCCAAAGCCTGTCACTCCTCCGCAGCCACCGGCTTTCAGAAGGGCAACCACTTGATGGCCTTTGCTCACAACCCGCCCTCTGCGCAGCTGCCAGGAGCCGGGCAGCCCCCGCTGAGCAGTGACTACCCCTACTACCACCTCTCGGAGCCGCAAAACGTAAGCACCTGCGGATGTGTGCGCGTGTGCGTTTGGTTTTTGCGAGGGCTTCTCTCGCTTTGACTTCATTCAGTGATGAAGATACATACGTTTCACATTGATCGCCGGCGTTCGGGTGGTGGAATCGGGTTCACCGTTTTTAAGGTCTTGGGAGCAGTGAACGTGTTTCCAGTGCTGTTTCCTATAGTGGTGAATATTACATTTCTCGAAAATCAGTCAAATCTGGTCAGTTCTGTGTTCTGTGTCAAAATCTCTCACATTCCCTTCAGTAATATTCTGTTTGTGGGCTGCCTGTCGGAACCAAGTAAACAAGTATTGCTTTTAATGCGATTCCTTTTCTGTTAATGATTAATCATGAAACAGGCTGCTTCATCAGTTACATTGTAGAGTTTTAGATGATAATAAATGGCACCTTTTGCATTTTCACTTCAATTTAGAAAAAACTTACAAATGCATCTATAAATTATTAATCTTTTCTCATTCAGGAAGGTTAAATATTTCATATATGAATTTTCTTTCTTCCTTTGCAATGTTCACTGTCATATTTCTAAAAAAACTGTTGATTTTTTTTGTAAACATAGCTGTTGTTTTTGCTGTTTCATCTTGATAGATTACAAATATTAAATACCTAAAACCAAAGTATGTTGAACACAGATTCACAATTCAGGCAGGTAATATGATAGAAATAATAACTTTTAGTGTCTCTCGCTCTTTTGGCCTAGGTCCCTGGTCAGATCCCATATCCAGTAGCACTGCATGTAAATATTGTCAATGTTCCTCAGCCAGCTGCTGCAGCTATTCAGGTAGATAACTTGAACCTCATTTCAAGAGTCAATTTGTTAAACCTTCGATAAGTTAAAATGCAGACGTCGTACGTAAAGGAAGCGTTTTAATGTAATAAGTGTGGTGAAGAGAAAATGGGGAAGGTGGGGGAGTTGTAACATGGCTAATAATTGCTTCTTCTGAAGTGGATTTAAAACACAGTAGTTGACATCTGGTGTGATAGCTTTCACTTTCTCCATTTGAAATGTCTGTACTGAAATGCAGCAGGGACTTTGGTAGTGGAAAACACAGTTGACGTTTGTTTCATCTTTGAGTCTAATTTGGCTATTATAACCACAGGACGGCAAGCCATAAGCATTTTAGTTGCTACATCCTATCAGACCTTTATCTTTTCTTTTCCCTTAACTCTTAATTTCAGAGACACTATAATGATGAAGACCCTGAGAAAGAAAAACGAATAAAGGAATTAGAGTTGCTACTAATGTCGACTGAGAATGAACTGAAAGGGCAGCAGGCATTACCAGTAAGATTGTCACTGTGTGCTTGGATGGAGGGATAGCAGCATTACCCCAGTGCTTGTCTTTTTAACTTTTTACTCCCCCTCTGCCTTTGATACTAATCAAGGCTCTATATTTCCGTTTTAAAAGGATGAAACATAGCACATATATAATCTGTGTTTGCTTCGTAAATTCTTTTATTGGGGAAAAAAAGATCAATTTGCAGGTATTTTACTTGGCAATGTGGGAGCAGGGCTGGGCTCTGTAACATGATGTCATACTGGAAACGTGATGATTGTGCGAAAACGAAAAATCCCACAGATCTTAAATCAATGGGATCTGCATTTCTGGAAGTGTGCAATGGTTCATGTGATGAAAATGTAGTGCCTGTACATTAGATTTTTCTTCTCTGTTGTGTTCTTTCCTTCAGCTGCGTTTTATACACTTTGTGAGCTTCAGACTTGGTGCATGTTTGACAGTTTGTTTTACTTCTCTGAATAATGTTAGATTCTTCATAACTGCATGTGTGGAGCAAATGCTGGCTATTACTGAACTCTCACACTTCGTTATATATGCCATTGGATGTTAATGCGTGAAAACCCTCCCGTAGTTACTTAACACCGTCACCAAAGCCAAGAATCCCCAAATCGTTTTTAAAGATAGGTGATAGCCAGCAGATTCTGTTTTTGGGTAATATTTAAATTCATAGTAAAACAACTGCATGCATGATACGTTAGTTTGGCCACTTTTTAACTTTAGTTAATGTTTTGCAATTTCTTCTGTTGCATGATCACACTGGAAAGAAACTTCTGTTAATTTGTTCTTCTGCTTTCCTAACCACGTTGATTTGACAGCCTCTTCATTGCATTGGTGTAAGCTGTAGCATTAGACAGGGATAGAAGAAGAAAAGGAGATAAGCAAACAAAAGCAACTCTAAATCTTAAACCCTTTAGCCTTCTACAGTGCTGAGCGCTCAGTAGGGAAAACCTGCCGTTTCTTTCTTCTCACAGAAAATGACTTGCAGACACTTTTTGAGCTTTTGGAATAACAGAGTATGAATTGATTATGTGTCAGTAATGATATATGCCATATAATCCTGGTAGTAAATTACGAGGTAACTTTGGGATGACAAATACAATGCCGATGTTACTTAAAAGGAGATCTTGCACTGATGAAAGGAAACATCTTGACAATTGTTTCATAGGCATAAGCTTTTAGATGATGATGCAACTACTTTTATCTTTCCTCCAGTGGCATCTGACACCTTGTGCAATTTCATTGCTAAGTTCCTTCTGCCTTTCCCCCCACCCCCCCTTTTTTTTTTTTCTTCTTCCTTTAGACACAGAACCACACATCAAACTACCCCGGCTGGTACAGCACCACCATTGCCGACAGTACCAGGACCAGTGGTGACAATGCACCTGTTTCCTGTCTGGGGGAACATCACCACTGTACTCCGTCTCCGCCGGTGGATCACGGTTGCTTACCTGAGGAAAGCGCATCCCCTGCGCGGTGCATGATTGTTCACCAGAGCAACATCCTGGATAATGTTAAGAATCTCTTAGAATTTGCAGAAACACTCCAGTTAATAGACTCCGTAAGTAGACTTGCCACCTCAGGTGGATCCGTGCGTGGTCAGAGAGTAAGGGGAGAGGAACTGGGACCGTCCTAAATGTGTTTATTTTGTTCTCTGAGTAACTTCTAACTGCTGCAGCATCCGAAGCTTAGCTTCTGACATAACAGAACACGGCTTGTCATAAATGAAGCCCTTGAGTGTGGCTGCGTATGCTCTTTGTGGGTGTCTCTCTTTCCAGCTACATCTTGGTAGGGGAGTGTGATTTTTAGCAAACTGCCCAACAGGAGCTTGAAACAATCTCTCGATACTGGGTCTCCTTAAAATTACATCAGAGACACTGTGAAAGATTTTAAACGATACTTACTTAACATTTGAAGTGACACATGCTGTAGGTTTATGTGTGGCTGCTCATGTATCCACACTGTTTTCTAGGAGCTTTTGTTGTAGCTTCAATAGCTGCTTCAGAGTTTAAGGAGCTTGCCCTGGCGTATGTGAAGGACTGGAAACATGCATTTTAAGTGCCAAGTCACTGACTGGCATTGGCGTGGGCCTTTTCTCATTGCGGTCTCTGGGACACTGCACGCAACAGAAGTGGCACGTTGAAATCCGTTTGTTGGTGTCACCCTCCGTCAGCAGCAGAAGTGTCTGCTTCACGTCCCATTCAGCACATCCGGAGCAGGCGTGCAGGTTAGGAGGAGAGCAGTCTTGGTTTAGAGCCCAAGGCACACATTCTTTCGGTAGCGAAAGGCACTGTCTTCATGCTGAGCAGAAAACCCCAGGCAAGCAGATTGTAAGGACAAGGTTTGACTCATTGTTTCTTTAGGGACTCAGTTACCAGCAACGCTGCTAGGATGTTAGATGGCATGACGTGACCAAGGTATATATGGAAAACACAAATAAACGTTCACAGTGTTACTACTCAAACAAACGGGGTCACTGAATTGAACTGGGAAAGACGTTGTTGTTGTTGTTGGTTACGGGCATATGCTAGCGCTGTATTTTCATGAGGTGGCACTGTACACTGTCTTATAGCTCCGTGCCTCCCACGTTGTTTCAGGATCCTTCATCATGGGGTGATCTCAGCAGTTTTGAATTCTTTGAAGACACAGACACCTCGGCTAGCAAAGCTCCCTCAGGCAAAGTCACGCAGCTTCAGCAAAGAGGGGCCAGTGCTTGTAGACATCAAGAACGCCCCATCGTACACTTGAGCAAAATCATGTCGAGTCAGGGCTCTCCTGGCTCACCAAAGTCCTTATCTGCCTCACAGGGCAGCGCGGCTCCGTGGGTCCTTCTTCGCAAAAGGAGGGGGCTCTCCAGCCCCTTAGCCAGTGGCCACGGTAGCGCCTTGCTCCTAGCTGACGTCAGCAGCTCAACTCCTCCTAAGCGCTCCCCTGTCAAAAGCCTGCCCTTCTCTCCCTCGCAGGTAGATCAAGACTTCTGCACAGATGTTACTAATTCTCAAAAGTCACCCCAGCCTTAACAATTTAGAAACTAATCCTTTGGAAAAAATGACTAATTACCGTTGCGCTTGTTGATTTCACTCCGTGTTTGAATCTTTTCACTGCTCTTAGTCTTCACTGCTGAGTTTAGATCATCAGCAAGCTAATTTTTGATTCTCTCCTTTTAAATTCATTTGCGGGGCTTGGTTTTGGGGTTGTGGGTTTTTTTTTTATTTGGATCATTTCTGTAGGGGAATACGACTGCTTGCTTTGCCCTTGCTCTAAACTCCTTCAACTACTAGATTTTAACATTTCTGATCATTTGTAATAGTTTCCATCTCTGTCCACTTACAGTATGATTCATTGACCTAGAAAACCCCAAACTGCATTTAAATAGCATTCAGGTTGTGAGACAAACTGACAACAACCAGAAAATTCAAATCACGGCTCGCCATCCTCACCCCTGGCCATATGGGGTGGAGCGGAATAGGAATGAGGAGGAAAATGGCCTGTTGTGCACTTCCAAATTCCTGTCGATGGTTGCTTTGTTTCACAGCTGTAGCACTATTTAAAAGTGTTTTGGTTTGTTTTGTTTGTCTGTTTGTGTTGGTTTTGCTTTGGTTTGGCTTTAGTCCTTGATGTCAGAGAAACACTATTTCATGAAGGGTAGTAAAAGATTGCATGTAATAATGCTCTCCCACTGTATCTCCCCTTACCTAGTAGGTGTTTAAGTCATATCTCATTTATCCAGTGAAATCCATATTTTCTTTTCTGCCGTATTTTTATAAAGCATATTTTAATCCGATGCAAGTTGAGTCTAGAAGGTAATACAGTGAATTGTGGTCAGAATGAAGGATATCGCTACACTCACAGATTTGTAGACACTAGAAATGGAAACAGTATTTTAGGTTACTAGGTAGAACTCATGCAAAAAAAGCAATTTTCTCCAAAATAATACTGCCGCCTCCTTTTCGGTCAGCTGTTTCCATTCCAAAGGACTCGGCACACCCATCACAGGTGGCAGTTTTCATTTGATGCTGTGAAAATGGAGCACTTTTTGTTTTGAGAGAGATGATAGGAAATTTATTTTCCTGTCATAAGCACTTTATTTACTACCTTAAATGCACATTGATTCCCCATATAAATCTTTGTGGAATTTAGCCCCATTCCCTGTGGGTTTATACCTGAAACATCCCTTACGCGTTTTCCCCCAGTTCTCACTTGGGCACACTGCTCTTAATATTAGTTAAAATTTATTTGCAGAAAAACCAAATCAGGCTTTTAAGATTTGGCTCTTAGAGTGTTTCTTATTGGAACAGAGTGTCATTTTCTGTATTACTTCCCTCTCCAGAAATGTTCATTTTGGCTTCCTGAGTGCTCCAGCCAAAGCGTTGAGTATTGTTTTGTCACGTAGTCAGGTAACCCACATACACCTACCCACGTCGGAGGGTCAGGAGAATCACTTATGTCAATCAGAAGGAAATAATTTCTTTTTCTTTTGTTCAATAACGTCAACTTAAGAAGTCAACCTTGTAATCTGGGTGTTCCTGTTGATGTTTCCTGCCCCTACCTGCAGTTCTTAAACACCTCATCCAGTCACGAAAACCTGAACCTGGACAACCCTGCACTAACTTCCACGCCAGTGTGTGGCCATAAGATGGCTGTTACCACGCCATTCCACAGGGACCAGACCTTCAAAGCTCAGAAGGAGAATCATGCGTAAGTCTGTTGCCACATTGTCTTGTCTGATTCACGAGGGTCCATTTCTTCAGGTTTGCGCGCAACCGAAGTGTTGGGCCGCTGTGCGCTTCCCGCAGGGTTGCTTACTAACACCTTCAGATTTGGCTTAGGTTGGAGTAAAACTTCCACTTTATAACTGTGGAGAGGTAGGTTATTAATGCAGAACAATCAATCATGCACATAGACTCACCAGCTTTTTAAATAAAGCCATTCCACCTCATCACAGTTAAATAGATGTTCTGCCAGAAAAGCAAAATGGATTATAGGATTGCAGGAAAATACTTGTCCAAGTCTTACAACAGCCACTGCCTGTATGGACATCCTTTTGTAAAGCGGTAGTATTTCCAAGCATGTTCCTTTAAAGTTTTTCTCCCTCTTTTTAAAGTTTCAGAACTCCAGCAATCAAGAGGTCGATATTAGAGAGCTCTCCAAGAACACCCACTCCATTCAAAAACGCACTCGCAGCTCAGGAAATCAAATATGGTCCTTTGAAGATGCTGGTAAGAAGGAAACAATGGTAAAAGTTGCTTTGATATTAGTGCAGAGGGATGTTCTGGGACTTGGATATAATGTTTCTTCCTTTCAGCCTCAAACTCCGACTCATCTTGTAGAAGATCTGCAGGACGTTATCAAGCAGGAGTCGGAGGAATCGGCAATAGTGGCTGGGCTACATGAAAGTGGACCCCCTTTGCTGAAGAAAATCAAACAAGAGGTAAATCTCAAACTTACCTGAGGCAATTTAATTCAGCACTCTTTGCTGAGAAACTTATGCCAATACCTTTTCTGTTAAACAGCTGTGTCTGTTTTTCTTTCATGTGAGCCCCAAGATCTTAGTGTCGGTTCTATATAGTATACTAGGCATGCCTAATTCATCTCCTATTGATTTCCATAGAAGTCTTTCTGCTGTTTTCAGCAGGGGTTTGCTTGGGCCGTTCTAATGCAGTTTTCGTTTGAAACTTAAAAAGAAAAAAAAATTAGACAGGAATTTGGATTGAATCTTTCTAATATTGGTGAAGACTATAGAAGAACCCCACGGGGACCGAGCTCCATGGAGTGACTTAGAAACCTGAACATTTGAGGACGTTGCATTATATTACTTTGTTACTGAAGTTCTAAAAATACATATATTCTCAATCCTTTCAAGGGGATTAAACTCCTGAATACTGACGGAGCGCTGAGTGCAAGTATTCAAAGTTTTGTTAGGTGGTGATTTTTTGAGAACTGTGAACTTCTTTCTTCTGCCAAGAGCAAGGGTGACGGCACTCTAAACATGCATTATGTATGGCTGTGAAGAGTATTTATTCAATTTATTAAGCAACTGACAGATAAATCTCCTTCTGCTCAGTTAGGTACGGTTTTTTATCATCATACCTTTCCTGCTTTCAGGTGGAGTCTCCAACAGATAAAGCTGGAAATTTTTTTTGCTCGAATCACTGGGAAGGAGAAAACCTGAACACTCAGCTCTTTACACATGCACCTGCTATGGAAGATGTGCCAGTAAGTGCCAGTTTTCACACCGCCAAATAATCTTTCTGGTTTTCATCCCTGTTCAGTTCTTAAATGCAAGAGAGAGAATACTTTGTCTGACCTTCCTCACAAGCAGGCATTATTCATTATTTCTGTATCATTTTCTTGTATTAAGCATAAGAAGCAAACCCCCGCTCTTAATTAGATCACTGCAATGATTAGAAGGTAGCAGAAGTCATTGTGCAGCACACAGTCTTCGTAAAGAGCCTGCACTTGGAGGGTGTCTGCACCTGTGTATAGGAATGACTAGGTCACAGAGATAAAGCTGGCAAAAGAAAGAGAGTCTGTTTTGTTGTGTGCAAAGGAGACCTTGCATGAGCATGGCTCCCTTTGCTGCAGCAGGACTACTCAGTATTACTCTTATTCTTGCACTTGGGAGCTTCACTGTACGAAAAACCTTTGCACGTGACAATGCTCCTGCAAAGCCAAGTCCCAGGGACCTAAGGCTGAGGTCTGCTCCCAGGTTGAGCACTCTGTCTGTGTCTGTGCCCAGTGTTGCACCCTCTACAGTCAGGCTGAGTTTGCTTTTAATATGTTCGAATTCAGGTTGTTCTCTTGAGTGACTGAACACTGTGGTTTTTTTTTTTCTTTTCCTGGTCAGAATCTTCTTACCAGCTCCATTTTAAAGATGCCTGTGTCTGAAGAGGATGGTAGTTTTCACAAAACATTTGCAGTACCTAGGAACAGGCCACTAGCTAGTCCTCTTCAGGTAACCATTCTTTGATAAACATACCCTTTGTATATAATAATACATGTATATGTTGCTTTCTCACAAATTGGTTTTAAGCTTTGAGTGTGGGAGAATGAAAAGTTCAGATGAACGTGGTCGAGGTTCTCGCTGTACCTGTGGAGCATAAGGACACAGTGGCTACAGCTGGGCCAGGAAGCAATGCAGGGCAAAGCCTTTTCCGTGGGGCTTTGACACTCAGCTGGCTCCAGTGTTAAATAGGTAGGAGGAATTATTAATGCGGACCAGAGGCTTTTCCTATAGAATTCTTGTAGGTGGCCGTGCTTCTTTGGAGAGCAGGAGAGTTGGATGGTGTGGTGGTGGCTAGAACTGGTCACTGGCCTTAGGGCAAGAGGATAGACTCCTGCAGTGCCTGCCTGGCCGGCACTGTGTTGCCTGTCCAGCCAAGGACCAGGATGGCCCTTCCCTGACCGCAGGCTGAGTTTGCACTGGAAATGCAGTCGTAACTGCTGGTCCGAAGGGACCTCATAACCCTTACAACCAGTTGTGTGTCTTGGGGTCTGTGAACTGAATTAAATGTGTGATTTTTTGTAATGTAAACCAGATGTGAGATTGAGTTTTACGTATTTATGATTTTTCCAAGTGTTAAGCAAAATACAGATTTGCTATACTTTAAAATACAGCTGTTGCATAGGGCCTGATCCAAAGCTCACCGAAGTCATTATCAGGCTCTTTGTCAACTCCTGTGGACTTGAGGTCGGGCCCACAGCGAGCCATTCAGAGAACAGAACGCAGTGTAGGTAATGATCAATTATCCTTCCACCACAGCCCGTATTTTTGAGGTAGATGAATAAGTGATTTTATATCCCTTCTCCACACGGGCAAATTGAGGGAAAGTGTGTCATTCCCCAGGGTGAGTCACTGTCAGAAAGGAAATTGTAACTCCGTAGTTCCTGACTTTCAGACAGATAGTCCACATGGCTAATCCCTTCTTTCCTCCCTCTTTCCAGAATTTACATTAGGGGTTATTTACAGTAGGAAGGAATGAAGACAACCTGGTTTTGGTTAAGCACCTCTAGCCAGGAATTATAGAGCGAGAGATTAAAATTTCACACAAGTCCCTGTTTGGCACAGTTTGCCACGGGGTAGGTTTCTATTTTGCACTGCAGAATCACTTGATGAAAAGCAGCTTTGGAGAGCAGGGACTGTGTCTCCCCTCTGCCTGGGGATGTCCCAAGGGGCCTGAGACACACACTCCCTATTCCTTATTTGCTCTTTTCTCACAAGCCGTGTTTCTTAGCTGCACCATGGTAGATGGCTAAGAGGAGGGATTGAAGATCCCCTGTCTCCCCCCTGCCCTTGGGTTAGGGCAGTTAGCTGGGGACCGAATTCAGCCTGTCTCGTGGTCAAGGAGCCCAGGGCTCCAGCTCGGCAGAGGGTCGCTGGAGCTGGATGCGTGGCACTGGGGAGGAGGCTGCTGGTCCCCACATGCTCAGCCCCTCTGCCTTGCCAGCACACCGATGCCCGGCCGTGCCCCCTGGCCAAGCTCCAGGCTCCTCTGCAGACTTAGGGCAACGTTTTCAGGTAGCTGAACAAAGTGTGTTAGTGGTAGTTGCCTGCACTCTGCCTGCAATAAAAACAAAACATCTGAGGTGCCTGTAAAAATAGGATCTTTTCATCTTTAGCGTAACAGTGTTATGTTTCCTGCTGTCTAAAAATAATTTCTTTACAAGCTGCTGTAAATGAAAGGGCTTGTTTAACCTCCTCTCCTCACTCATGCTGATTTTGTTCAGGAAGTTTACACGAGCCAATGTGTGGGCCATACTGGATCCCGTTCTTCAGACCTTGCTCAGGAAAAGCATTTCATTTTGCATGTTAAAAGTCAGGTATTCTCATTGTTTGGGTAAAAAGGACTTTTCCTTAAGTAGGAACTGAGTTAAAAATGACTTCCCACTCATCTCAGTGTTTAAAATGTGTTGAACTGAAAGAAAAAGCAGTTGTGAAAAGCCCAAGAATGATTTTTTACTATGCAGCTTCTTGGTGAACGAGTATGAAGGTAAAATGATTCTCTCTGCCGATGAGTGTTTCAGCTGAAATGTCGTAAACGGAGAATGAGGTCAGAGGTGTCTGACGGTGGCATCCGCAGCCTTTTCAGAATGAAATACAGGCATTTTATAGCAATGCCGTATTGTCTGCCGATCGCGGTGCGCTCTGAATTGGCCTTAGTGTCATGGATAAAAGGAGGAATCGGCTTCCTCCTCTGGTGAGGCAGCCTGGCCTCACGTCAGAGGGGAGTTTGGCCCCGTACAGCTCAGGAAGGACACGTGGTCCTGCTTTCTTTCCTGCCAGAAACCGCTGCTCTCTGCCCTAATGCTTTTCCCCCTCCATCCCAGTGGAGCAGGACGTCTGTGATGAGGACACAGCACGTCTAAAGGGTGCAAAGCGCTTGGAAATGCTAATGTTTGTGCTTGATTCTGATGGGTAGCATTTTGTACGTGACCATTTTTTAGCATGTTCTCGTGCTTTCTGGTTTATGATTTGGTATATGGCCCACGTACGTGGACGCCCACACAAACACTGGACTGAAGCCATTGATTGCACGCAGGTAGACATGAGACACACGGCGACGCACCTGGGTGAAATTTAATTGTGTCTGCATGTGTTTACATTGCTGCTGTTAATATTTTGGGCCTGATCCAACTGTTCTTACTTAGGGAAATTCTCACTGACTTCAGTCCAAGTAAGATTTGTAGCACCCTCTGCACCTTAGGATGTGCGCGGGGAGAGGGAAGAGAGAAGGAAAGAGAACGCTAAACTTCTTTTATATGCTTGGTTCTTAGAATTCCATTGTCTTTTAAATTTGAACTTACATGAGAGGGAGGTAGTATGTTTACCAGCCCACAGTATTTCTCATTGCTTTAATAATTTGTGCTGCATTTACATAAAGAAAAAGATATTTGGCTAGCAGTAAACTCATCAAAATGCCTGATTGCTTACTGTTTTGCTGTTAAATTCCAAGGAAAGCAAGAGCGACAAATCTTCAAAGCAATCTCTAAGGATATTTTTTACTGC
The DNA here is from genome assembly GCF_000690775.1 of Eurypyga helias. Classification (NCBI taxonomy): domain Eukaryota; kingdom Metazoa; phylum Chordata; class Aves; order Eurypygiformes; family Eurypygidae; genus Eurypyga; species Eurypyga helias. Next base: position 17,730 of record NW_010246794.1, read on the forward strand.
ATTTTGGATACATGACTGATCATACGCAACTTAGTAAGTAATAGGTGATGACCATATGAGATAGCATCATATGATTCACCATCACTTAGGAGGAATAGCATATTGCATCATTTGGTGTGTGAGGTCAGGTAGGTGCATAGAAGTGCACTGAGAATGTGGTGGTATCAGTGTTGCACTAGAGCAATGGGAGAAAAAGCCCCCTTAGGCCCGAGGAGAGTTTGGGCTTCATCCTGATTTGATCCCCTGGTTAAATCCTTTTAAAATGCTGGATGTAAAGGCAGCTGTGTGAAGGCTCAGTCAGCTTTTTTGTCCTGCATGGCAAATCTCACTTTTGTGCACCGGCTACCCTCTTCCAGGCAGAAACAGGAGATGTCTCATCAAACCCACATGTTGCCTTGGGGTGGAATTACTCTTATACTCCATTGCAGGGATCCCAAATGCTTCTGCTTTACATGGGTGGAGTTAGTTACAAACTATATTTTTGCGCCCTATATTTTTGACAGTCAAGCAATATGCAGTTGTGGGGCAGGGAGATTTTGGCCTCACTGGGAATGTTTCCAAGGGGGAAGGTTTGGGGATAACATGAAACCCTTATTGAGGCAAACTGATGACCTGTACTGAGCATTTGCTTGAGTAGTGTCTTGTAAGGGGTTATATAGAAAACTCTGGTTATGGCCCTTCCTATGTAAAAGTTATGTTCTATTTCACATTACGTTCTGTAGCAGTACATAATACAAACTATCCTGACATAGACTTTTTAACAGACAGAAAAGTAGGCTAAATCATAGGCCATCCACCAAACCCTGCAGGCTATCAAAAGACACCATGAAATGGAACCTTTTAAGAAAATAGCGCTGCTTTGATATCTTCTTCCCCCAGTAACAAAGGAAACAACACAAGGTAGAAGCCCTGCAAGCTAAAGAGAATGTTCTTCAACCCCTAGCTCCTGTCACTTTCCATTTTTTAACCACAGACTGACACGTTTCAGCTCGAATTTCCTGACTTTCAGCGGTTTATGTAACCATTTTTTTTTAAAGAGCAAGTTTAAAGGATTTTAAAACAGTTACTTGGTTAACCTTTTCAAGAGTGTGAGCTGTCATTAACCTTCATTTTTTCGGTTTAAAAAAGTGAAATTTCATTTGCGGCTAGCTGTAAGAGAAAAGGCATAGGCGAGGCAGCAGCCACTTTCTCTGGTTTTCCTCCATGGCTTTTTCGGGGCAAGAAGATCCTAAAACCTCACGCGCTGTTTACTCCAGGGAGAGGGGGAAGCACTGTGCGCTCAAGCCCCAGGAGGTTTAAGATTTGCGCAGCCAGGGAAGGTAGCCCTGCGGGTTTCCCTTGCTTGGGCTGTCCCTTCTCTGGCTGGTGGCTGACGTGTTACAGGAGCTGTGCCTGGCTCAGCTGAGGGAGGCTGGAAGTTACAGCTCAGTTCAGCGCATGTTTTCCTCCCAGGGCAGCAGGATTTAGGCTGCAGACAGAACAGGAGTTACAGCTGCCCCAAGCAGGCGCTGGGTTCTTAGAAAGAAGGAAAGTGCCACTTTAACTACTTGCAGCAATGTGTTCTGATCCCTGAATAAAAAAAAGTTACTTAGGGACAAAACTAGAGAGGGACTGGATTTCCTAACACGAGCTGCAGGTGCTTAGCCCATTTCTGTATCTCCCCCATTGATCTTACTTGGAAAGCTCAGACATCTCAAACAGGAGTTTTGTCTGAGTAAGGGCTTCAGGGTTAAGCTCTTAAAAGTGCCACCGAATAGCTCTTTCTAGCTCTGGTATCTGGCTTATAATAAAAGCTGAAAAGTTGGACCATCTTACTCTCTCCCATTTAGCAAGCTGTCTTTCTGAGCAACCGGGGGAGCCCCAGAGTTTAGAAGAAGGCTGTCCCATGCCCCAGAGGAGAACTAGCAACATGAGCAGGAACAGTGCTCTGCCTTAGCAAATGAAGTAGAATTCATTTATGTTCACTTGAGCTTTTCATTAGTCTTTACTGCCTGGTCTTGATAAGAAAAAGGGCTTCTCTTGGTTCTGCATCCTTACAGAACAGAAAGCCATACTATTCTACACGATACGCATAGTATTCTGCTAGAAAATTGCAATGTTTAGGGCGTTGATTGTTTTACTGTTTCTGAAGGAGTACAGCAATTCTGCTGTAAGACTTTTCAGTGGCATGTTCTGTGAATTATCTGTACTGTGTAATCTAAGGGAAAGCTGGCAAGAAATCCAGCTTTTTGCAGTCAATAGACACTGTAAGATGCCTTCTAATAGTCTGAGCCTTCTGAATATATTAAACATTTTGGCTTTTTTTGGTTGTGAATGCCCGCACAACTTGGCTAAATTAATGGGAATGTATGTAACACCAATAACTTTGCTGGATCCCAGTACAGTGGAGATTTAAAATCTGTCTTCTAACACAGTTCTCTGCCCAAAGATTTGTACTACAGTCCTGTCTGTTTAAGAGCGCGGTACTGCAGGTGCACGTGAAAAGGCAGTCCAGGCTCTGAGTGCAGAAGGACTAGTTCTGTTAGAAAAGCACCTTTTCCACAGTCTTTTCTTTCCATCCTCTAGTCTGTTTTCTCTAGATGGTCCAAGTTTTTATTTAAAGTGCTTCAACTGGATATCCCAGTTATGGCTTTGACAGTTTGTTTACAGTTCGCATCTGCCTGAGGGCAGTTGAAGTTACAGGGTAAGTGAGGTGGTTTTGCTGCCAGGAGAAGGATGTGCTGGTAGGATTACTGAGGCTGAAAAAAGAAAAAAAAGAGCCAGGCAGAATGACGTAGCTGGAATTGTACCATGGGTCTGTAATTTTATCCTGTGGGAACTCATAGTAGTATACTTTCTTCTTCCCCCTGACTCTCTGTTTTAACTTACGGAGAGAAAACTGCTGTGTGCATAAAAGACAGCTGGAAGCACTGGCTGAAAAGGCAAATTCTTTTAATTGACAGCAAAACTAAGAGTAGTCTCCCGCTCTCTGAGGCAGTAAGAAAAAATATATATGGAATGAATCGTACTGCGGAAATCCCTTTCTTTCCCCACAGGCTAGGGATTTAGGTGCCAAAACGTACACCTCACTCTTAGATGGCTAAATTTAAGTAGCTGAATTTCATGTAGATGGCTGAATTTCATCACTAAATCAATGAAAACATGCCCATCAGTTTTGGTGGGTTTTGAGTCAGGCCTTTTGGCTTCTAGTTACAAAGCTTTTGTTTTACCATCCCTTGATTTGCAGAGTTGGACCTTTAAATGTGCATTCTGCAAAAGGATTGCCCTGACTTGGGTGTCAGTGCTGTTTTCCTGCATGCCTCTAGCTTTCTGCTCGTCTCTCTTTGTTGACACCTTTGCTAAGTGCTGCTTTCCGTGGGGCACTGCCGCCGTGCTGTGACAGAGCCCTGCCGACACTGGTTGCGATGCTGGCGTGGAAGGAGGTGTTGCGCTTTTCCCTATGGGATCCCATAGCTGTGTGTGCCCAGACCCGGCAAGGCTCTGCCAGGGTCGTGGCACCCCACGCTTCCTGCCAAGGAGGGAAGTAAAACTTGTCACGTCGGGATGACTTTCACACGTGCCTCCGGTGCTGGGGCGCGGAGCTGGCAAGGCAGAGGCATTGCGCTGTGTTTCAGCTGGCTGCCGAGACCCGAGGCTCCAGACAGAAAAGGTTTGTTAAAAATACCCACTTTATCTGAGTTCCCCAGGACAGAACTGAAAACTGCCTCAGTAAATACGCTACTTTAGAAAATGCAGTATTTTGGACTGAATTCTGCTGTATTTACTAGACCAAAGCTCTCACCACCATCAGTGAGATTGCAAAGTTAGTATTCTCCTGTAAATTTGTCATAAGAGGGGGAAGAAAAGTGTACTGTATTTCTGGGAAAATAATACGAGGGTCAAAATTCTGTGGGGAGATTCTCCTGCTCTGTCTCTACGGCCAGACTCGGGCAGATTGTTCCAAGCAGGCTGGAGTCAGGGGTCGGGCCGATCCCCCTGTCGTTGGCCGTGCCGGCTGCCCAGAGCTTCCCTGGGGCTCTGGGGCAGGCAAACCCGGAGGGAGGGCAGAGGGTTACTGCCTGCCCGAGCGGATTCTGCTGCACTGACATCAGGTTAAACGAAGACCAGGCTTTCAGCGGAATGAGTGACATGTAGCAGCCTGCTGAGATGTTGGAGATATCAGGATACAGATTTATTATTTTTTTCTTTTCTAAGCACATGGCTGTTAATACAAAGAGCTCAGTGTAGGTACCAACAATTAAGCCTAATTTATGAAATCGGGACACTCCTTGCCTGAAGTTACTTCTGTTTTTTAAAAATTGACATACAGTGACAGATGGACTTTTCCTTACATGTTTTCAGTTATTTAGGGGACGGCTGATCTCACTTTTCTAGAGCAGTACATTTGAGCTTTGGGAGACCACGGGGAAATACTGGTTGGACACATATTTTTGTCCTTTGAAATGATGGATATTCTGGAACTACCAACTGCTTTTGAGGTGTACAGACCAAATCTGACTCTTAAGTAAGTCCGGTGGCATTGCACCAGGCAGTAATTTGGTCCCTGATGCAAATACTTTTGAAATAATAGGGTAAAATATTCGCAGGTGCCGGAGTCCCATCGATGATCTGTAGGTTCCCAGCTGATGTAGGTGCCTTTGAAAAAGTTACCCTGGAAGCTGTTGAACCCAAACATAAAAGGAGCTGTGGCGTGTCGCATGCCTGTCTGTGGCGTGCAGAAAGTATGTCACACCTGCTTTTTGGCTGCGGCCTGTGCCCTAGGCTGAGCCACAGCACAAGGTATACAGCCAGCCCCGGCTGAAGCGCTCTAGAATAGAGGTGTACGGCACGTTTGTTCACTTCACAGATGCAGCTTTCCCACAAAAAGATGCAGAAGCTTCATGATTTGAGGCCTGACCTGGTTCTCCTTCACACGGGAGAGCTCCTGGAGCTCAGCAGGAGTTTTGCCTGTCAAAAGGCATCAGGAGCCGACACGACATTTGGAACTTGTCTGCAGAGAAGAGAAAGCCATGTCTAGGGAGGCCCAGCAGAAGTTTACAGAGGAGTGACATGTTTGCTCTCATCTTGTCCATGCTGCACACTTAGTGGTTTTGTGCCTTTTAGACTGAGCCCTCCAAGGCAGGGAACCTCGGTCCCTGTTTGTACTGGTGCCCTGATTAGGCCATGTTATGAGAAATTATCTGTATTTCATATGTTGCCCAGCTTTTTGCTATCCATATGTCTCAGATAACACTGTTTACAGTCAGAAGAGCATTCTCTAAACATTTAGGGAAGAGAGTCATCTAAGGCTCCTCTTGCACAGTTAGCAACTAGGGAGCAGCATAAAGAGCCATGGGCATGCTGGGACAGTTCTGCTCTTAGCAGATGGTTTGCAGTCCGCTAAATTACGCTTCACCCAGTGTCCTGGATGTTTGGAAGGCTTTGGCCATCCTGTTGAGCAATGTAGGTCTTGAACTCCAAAGATGATCCTTGTTGAAAGCAGATGAAAATAGAGAAGGCTTTCTCCTGACTTGTCTTTGTTGGTGCATCTTGGACGCAGACCTTCTCAGTCCTCAGCAGTACTGGGATCTCCTCCCTGGCAGGCAGCTTTCCGTTAAGGAGAGTCTTGTGCAGTTTGTAGTGCAGGGTATTCATACAACTAGCCTCGTATAATAATAAAGATTTTAATCAGGGAGTATCTCAGCGTGAAAAGCAGATGCACTAAGTGAAAGAGTTCAATAGAAAAAAAAAATCTAAGCTGTGTAAATGTGTATGCATACTGGTAAATTCCAGGAGCTTTGAAATTTCATTACTGTTTATAGCTCAAGGCAATGAGAAACATCTCACATGTGTAGTGAGTAAATAAATACAGTGGGCACAGCCCTCTGCAGATATGTTTATCTCACTCTAACATTATACTGAATGGTGTCTGTAACCTCCATAAATACCACAAGAAGTGAAATGGCTTATACGATAATTAAAATGCTGTTTCTGCTGAGAGCCGTCCCCTCCCACCCTCTCTCCTCCTCTGCCAGAGGGGCTCTGCTAGCGGGCACATCCTAATCGCTGCGCGCAGGTGAGAGCGGCTTCAGGCGCGGGACGTCTCGTTCGCTGCGGTCAGGCCGTCAAGGCTGTTGGGGTCGTTTAGGGAACGAGCAGGGGCAGAGCAGCTGTGTTTCTAGAGTGATGGTTTGGCAGTAATTTGTGCGTGGTCATAGCACTGGCCATTGTAATTCTGGGCCGTGGTGACTGTGACGTCCGCCTGCAAATCAGTTCTCTTCTTAGTCCTTTCACGGAGAGGAAGGATTAAAGGGAAGGCTGTAGGTACGGCCGTGGCTGTTTGAGAGAGGAGTGGGAAGGTTTATATCCTGGCTCTCGTGGTGTGCCCTTCGGCGGGTTGTCTGGTCTCCCCGTCCCTCCGCTAACTGAGAAGTGGGAGTGATGGTGTTTGCCCGTTGTGTTGACATTCCAACTTTTCTGGAGGTGGGACAACATCCTACTGCGTGTCCATGCGACACACAACCTCCAGCGGGCCCGGCTTCGGCTGGGGATACGGGTAAGTGGCGTGATGTTCACCCCAGATCTCTCTGCCTCTTTCTCATTTAGCACCTGAACAACCCCTGAACTGAGAAGTGGGAGTGATGGTGTTTGCCCGTTGTGTTGACATTCCAACTTTTCTGGAGGTGGGACAACATCCTACTGCGTGTCCATGCGACACACAACCTCCAGCGGGCCCGGCTTCGGCTGGGGATACGGGTAAGTGGCGTGATGTTCACCCCAGATCTCTCTGCCTCTTTCTCATTTAGCACCTGAACAACCCCTGGGAGTCCGCGTCCTGCGGGAAGATCGAGGACCAGATGGCCCTGACGGATCAGGCGCGCAAGTACATGGCCACCTTCCCCACCCGGACTCTGGTGATGTGAAAGGGTCGACGGACAGAGAAGCATTATGGTTTTGAGAACACTTCACCTCTGCTGGGAAATTCCTGTTCCTCGGCATGAAAACTTTTCATGAATGGGAGAAGAGCCTATCTTTGTTGTGGTACAACAGTTGGGAGCAGCACAAAGTGCATTTAGTCACTCAGCATATATATTCTTGTTGGATTTCAACCAACTTAAGAGGATTTTTTTAATATAATACATGATACTTGCCTAAATTATTAGGTATTAAGTTTGAATCAGTGATTAATGATCTTCAGTGCAGACTTATAATAAAGATAATTTTTTTGTACTTTCTGAGATCAAGCAGACGTTATACACCAGTATTGTTATGTCAGTGATGTGCTAGCCAGGGGTGGGGTTTTGTTTGTTTCTTTTAAAATGTTTTTTAATAATAAACGAGCAGGTACTCAAACAGATATATTTTAAATCACTGAACAAAATTCATAGGTGTAAAATACTGAAGTGAAAAGCATTACTACAAACGCTAGTCTGTGCAAAGGGGAAAACTGATCAAGATTGTGAACGCTCAAACATCCATGCCTCTTGAAATAATCTTTCGCTCTGTTATGGTTCTAGACCAGTATACATTGTGTGTTTCTGTTTTGGGGGGGAGGGGAGGGGGTAATTAGCTTGCTTTAAAAAATGTTACTGTATGAAACATAGATTTATGAGAAAAATTATATTTTTATTCAGTAATTTAATTTTGTAAATGCCAAATGAATACTGTGTTTTGCTGCTACAGACCTTAGCGTGTAGACATGCTGCTAGTGTAAAAGGAGCAGTAGAGCTTTATATGGAAAGAAAACAAATGTTGACGTTAGCTAATTGACTATGCACTAGCATTTCAGACCTTTTTACTTTAAATTTTTTTACATCATTTATATTTTTTTCCCCTTTTTTTTATAAGCAATATTTTTGAACACTCTTCCTGGGAGATTTTTTTTTTTTTTTGTCTGGATGTGTTGTTTTGTTTCTCATTGGTTTGTAACAGCATGCATTGCACCTTCACATGTTTGGGAGAACACTGTCTTGTTCATGTTGTCTGTTTTGTTCCATGTCTAGATAATTGTTCCCTAACTTGGGTCTTGTGTACCGAATCAGGTTTTTAGAAATATATGGTTCTTTGTACTGCCATACCAAATCTTTATCGATATGGCAAAACACTGATTTTATTTTATTTTTTTATTGTTTGGTTTTTTTTTTATAACAGCCTCTGACTTTGCTGCCTTAATAGCATTTGGTGCAGCTTCACCTGCACTTAATTTTTTTATACGACAATGTACTGCCTTGTAGATAAATAAAAGTGTGTTCTTTTTTACTTAAACCTGCACAGTCTCCTGATCTTGTTTGTCTTTAGTGTTTTGGTGGTGGTGTTATAGGCAACAATCAAGCCAAGAAGTCTTTTTCCAGCACGCTTAGATAAGCAAGGAGTAGAGTTTAGCACACCATAGGTAGCCTCAACATCCTCACTGATTGTAAGGAAGTGGAAGGAGCCCAGCACAAAGTGTTGAGCAGACTGTGGACTCGGGGCACATCTCCAGTGACACCAGACACCAGGGCAGCCTCAGTTGAGGGGAGGCTTGCTGTGCCTTTTGTGCAAAACTGCTGTTCTCCCAAAATACTGGATGATTTATTTCTTCATCTGAGACCAGCAGATCAGGAACCAACTGAATAAGAGCAAAATGTTCTGGAGTTCCTACACTGTAGAACAGGTATCTTCACGCTTGTCTTGAGAAACCAGGGGTGAGAAAATACTTTGAAACCTGGTGCCTTAACACTACACAGCAGATAATTGGGCAGACCTGCAGAGCCTTCTGCAGCATAAGCGCTGAGGACATTTCAGCCCCAGGAATGCTAGAAAGTAAAAGCAATTGCCAACAAAGTCACAGAAAAAAGGTACAACCTGCCAGGAAAAGAATTGCATTTGATTTAGTAGCTTGAAAATAAATTGTTTGCTGAAATGTAAGTTGATGCAAGTGCTTCGAAGTCAGGCTGATATTCTTGAGAGCAGACTTCAGCTCGGTGAAGGAAATAATTCTAATTTCCAAGCTTGTGCAGCCACCCCATATGTGCCTAGAGCCCCTCAGAAGCTCCTTCCAGTCCATTTTACTCCTTCCCCACCAGCCCACCCAGTCCTCCCAGCCCAAGCCAAGCACTGGCCCTCTTACCATGCTGTGCACAGAAAAGGAGGAGCAAAAAGGCCTTTTCCACCTTCTGCAAGGTCCCTTCTGGTGCCTGCAGCAGGTTTTGCCCGTTTCCCATCTGCCCCGCATGTGCGGTTCAGGCTCTCACCAAATGCTGAGGGGCCAGCCCCGAGGTATTTTTGCAGCGGTTGCCACAGGCCGTAGCCGGCGCTGGGTATGGATGACAGAGAAGGGGAAGTCTGCGGGAGCACTTGCCTGTGCAAAGGCTGCGGGCTCAGGCCATAGAAACACTTGTGCAAGATGTGAGGGGGTGCTGCGGGACGCGATGGTGTGCAACTTGGGAAGAGGGAAAGGTCTGCCTTTGAGGCATGCCACAGCTTAAGCAACGCCTTAGAGCTTAAAAGGAAAAAAAAAAAAAAACCAAACAGAAAAGGGAAAAAGAAACACCAAGCTTACAACAGGCCTTCGAGGCAAAGCTCTGGCCTTGCAGGGCTCCAGCTGTAGCTGCACCACGCGTGGCTGAGTTTAAAGAGATCACGATGCAGCGCCCAGTGCCAAGCAGCACCGGGAAACATGGTGGCTCGGCCTGCAGGTGCCCAGCACAAGGAATGGCTTCTTTTCCCCTACACCTTCAGTTGCTTTAAAACCCATTTTTAACATGCAAAACCCTCTCAATAGCTGCCTTGCTGATGGGCACACTTAGAGCTAACACAGAGGAAAATGTTTCTTTTGACCCTCTCTCCTTTCATTGACAACGCAAACACTCCCTGGTCTGAGGCTGATTCGCATGTGTTCCTGCATGCGTGTGGTGCTCACTGTGAGGCAAGGAAGAGGCTTTGTCTGAGTGCTGTGAATGCATGGGAACCCGATTAATTTTCCCCCACCAATACGTGCTAAGTTTCCTTTGCAACCAAGTGCCACCTCCTACATGTCATTCTCACAGAGGTGTCCCCACGCGACCATGTTCCGCTTCCTGGCTGAAATGCACATCCTTCTTTCAGAGATCCAAGAGAAGTCCTACCTGTCTGTCAAATTCCATCTTGAGCATCGGTCAGGCGAGGCCTGTCCTGAGACAGGTCCATGTAGATGGTCTTGGCAATGGCTATTTGGTCTTGCACTCTGTGGCTCTTTGCACAGGTGTAAAACCATCCTGGACCCTTTTAAACCTAGAGTAACCTACGGAAATGAAGGGAAAACAGGTTCCGTCAAGTTCTCATTTAATGGAGAGTAGGTATTTGGCTCAAATTCCCATTAACCTTTTTCTTCACTGTAATTATAACTTAATAATGTTTTCAGTGGGAATTCTTTTGATTTCTGAAAAGAATTTAAATTATCATTTCAGCATGTGCCACTAATTAAAAATGAAGAGGCAAAGGAGCCAGGGCAAAAATAAAGGAAAATGCCAGATCGTGAGGTGTTTCCCAGCTAGACCCTGTAATTCTGCAGCTCTCCTCAGTAAAGCATACTCTGTGCAGAGAGTCACAGGGGGTTCAAATCCCACAGGTTTGACCTATGTGACAGCTGTCAGCCTAAACTGAAAAAGTGCCAGAGCTTGGAATGATTTGGGAAAAAAACATTACAGCTTGAATGAAAGAGCCAGAATGTGTAGTTAGGAGCCAAAATAACAAGTCTGATGAGAGTAAAGCATAGAGCGCAGCCCTGAATATTCTGTAGCACAGAGTGATCCTTCAAAAAAGTCAGAAGAAAAGGGTTTTTTCTCAGTATTTAGAATCTTGATCCCTATCCAAGCCAACTAAGTCAACGGCTACCAACCCTCCCTCAAACCCACATGGTCAGGCACATAAGCAAAGGGTGTTTCTGTAGGGTTGTGACTGGAGCATCGTAATCATCACCTCCCCTTACCTTACTCCTGCCACATTTAATTGTATTTATACCTCACCTTGTTTTGAGATGGGGTGGTGGCCAAGAACAGAATGAAAACCTTGTTCCTAGAAACGTGTTTAAAATGTTTGGGGTTTTTGTTTGTTGGTTTTTTTTGGGGGGGGGGGGGGGGTTGGTTTTGTTTTTTAAAAAGAGCATATTGAAAAAATTTCATTTCAGGAAGTTAATCATTTTGAGACACTGGTCTGCATCTTGCCCCTCTTCTTGTTCCCTACCATGGGTCGAGTCAGTCAATAGCCCAGATATTGTTCAGGAGCAACAGCGGCATTTTTCTTGGGTGGCCAAGGAAAAGCCCTGGCCACGTCTTTCAATCACCAGGCTAATGTCTTAAATCAAACAAAAGTCCAATTTCCTGACCAAATGCACTTGTTGCCTCTGTTTGCCACTTTTCTTTGAACTTGACTTCGATGTCTCAGCAGTTTTCACTGGGGACTTTGGTACCAGCATAAACTTGTTTGTAACTTTTTTTCTCTCAGTGACTGATGCAGGTAAGATAATGAAGACAGACCACAGGGGTCCAAATTCTGCCCTCAGTCGTGTTCGCAAGCTGGCAGTGGTTATACAGCTCATTGTTAAGGACTGCTAAATGTATCCACTCTGCTCTTATTTCTTCATAAATGATTTGTGATCAGGTTGTTGGTTTTTTGACAATCCCTTTTGATACTTGACATTTCTACAAGGTATTTTTCCAATCCTTTTGAGTATCAGAGCAGTTGCTAATTTTTAAATTTGGTTTTTAAAAGAGCCTCTGCCCCTCAGGCTGCACAGATCCGCATTTACAGACCAGCTCGACTCACACCCGAGGAAATTCCATTTCATGGGGAAACAAATTTAGTACTTGATTAAATCGCCAGTCATCGCCACAGCTCCAAGACGCGCTCTGCGCACGCATCTGTCGGAGAAGCCCTCTCAGACAGCAAAGAAGAAAGTTTCAGGAAGCTCTCCCCAGACAGGTTTCTACACTAACCATAGAGACCACCTCTGCATCTCCCGGTTCCTGCCAGCCCAGCTGCGAGCCCGCCGTGGCCCTCCCGATAAAGTCAGCCCCGAGAGAGGCTTGAAAGGGGGCCTGCAGGGGTGCTTTCCCGCCCGCGCCTGTCGCTCCCCGCTGCCGCTGGTGTTTCATGACCTCTCACATCAGCGTGCATCAGCACGGGAGTTATCTGAAGGCGAAGGGAGGCCGTGACTATGTAAGCAATGGGTTTTCGGTATCTGTGTTCCTACAAGCTCAAGGCGGATTGCTCAGAGGCGCCGGCTCAGCCTTCCTGTGCAGATAAAGGCGCTGCCAGGCTGGGCGGCTTCAGGGAAATGGAGATCTGCAGGGGTTTATAGCTCCTGCCTACCCGGCCGAGCCGCACTGCACCTAAGGATAAAACAGAGAAACGGCCATGGTTTGCTGCAGTTGAGAGCCTAAAACACTTTTCAGTGAAATAGTAAGGAAAAGAGGATAGCTCCCTTAGCTTTTCGGCTCTGCACATCCTCCTGGCCACCCCCTCTGCCCCTGTAGCTGCTGCTGGTGGGCTGAGCTCTGTTTCACCAAGGCACACACCCCTGATGGGGTCTGGACCAAACCCCACTGAAATTGGATTGAAAAAAAGTCACTGGTCTCTGTGACCTCAGTGAGCCCAAGCCCACGCTTTGTGAGGTCTAAGGATGTGGATAATTTCCCCGCCCACGACTGACAGGCCCCTGCCACCCCTACCAGGGGAGACCCCCGCACATTCCTGTTACCCCCAGGTTCAGCATCACCTTCACTGCAGGGTGAGCTTGGGTCCTATCTCAAGTGCCTTCCTCCAGTCAAGCCCCACCCATGCACAAAAGCCTTTCACTGGGGGGATTCACCCCAAGGTGGAAGGCCCACTGGCGATGGACAGGACGGGCTGCCGGCCTGTCCTACCACATTACACTCAGCTTCAGTGCCCCCACCGGCCCAGCATATGGACAAGGTCTCCTGGTGCCCCATGGATGTCCCGCGGTGGCACCCCAGGAGCAGCAGCTCACGGGGAGATCTCTTGAGCTAGCGCACACTCAGGCACACCCTTAACTTTCTTTAATCAAAGAAGTTAAGAGTAATCCTTTCCTTGTCAACCTCTGATTTGTCGCCACATCCTCTAACAGAAAACCCATAACAAATACAAATGCAGTTCGTATGGTTACAGGCTACAGAACTGATGTGATAGTCACCCCTCCATCACCGCTCTAAAAACCATCGCTTCCTAGCGCAGACTTTCATTGCATCCTGCTGGCATAGCTACTCTCTGGATCTCAAAAAAAGCTGCACTGCCACAAGAGAGGAGTCAACCTGACACACACCTTCCCTGCGATTTTGCCATAGGCATTGCAAAGCAGCAAACTCCCTTACATGATGATTAAAATAAACTGCTGGATTTTCCCCCACCCCCTCCCATTGTTAAGTTGTCATTTCTGAGGTTTGCTATGCTGTCTGTCTGATATCCAAAAATTGCCTGCTACCATCCTCTCTGGCAATTGATCAATGGAGCAACTAGGTATCTATGTGACAGCTTGAATGTACTCGATGTGAAAATTTAAATGATACCTTGGTTTGCCTTCATAACTGTCAGAGTGCTACAAATTCGTCTTCCTTCCTCTTCAACACACATAACTGACTTTTTTTCAAAAGATTTCCAATAACAGAAATCAGATTTTGTCTAGAGCACAGGAAGTTGTCCAAAAGGCTCAACGTCCCAAACGTGCTCCTGTACTCTCTTGAAGCTGACACTGAGGGTGCCACAACTTCAGGCTTGCTATGCCAAAGCACGTTTTCATAGCCTAATCCAAATTTCCCCAGTAGAACTCATCTTCGGGGAAGCAGGAGAGCCTAACTGCTACCTGGATAGGTTTGTACCTAGTGATTTTCTAGTAGCTGTGCACACAGGCTGGTAAAGGGCAGGTCACGCCGTTTTTGGAGCAACATTCAGGTGTTACAGTGATGAGGATGTTATTGAGAAGCTGCCTGTATACTACCACAACCAAGCAACTCCATATGTTGCCCTTGCAGTTTCTGAGTCTGAACTCTGCTGAGGAAGTTTGTGTTTGTCAGGGAGATGCTGCACGTCAGCAAAGGAGAAACACTGACTTCCCTGGGAGGTGATGATTTTCCTTTATGTTGATGTATGCCAAGTAAGCGCATGCAAATATATCTGTGTACCTCTCTATAATATACACTTACTTACCCTATTAAAATAAAGGAAGGATGCTTTACTGAGCAGGCCCAAAGCCAAACAGCAGCCTGAAATCTATCACAGGTTGCATATCATGTGCTTGGGTCATGGAGACTCTTGGCCACCAGAACAAAAATCACAAAGGACAGAATTCAGACAAACATCACACTCTGCGCTCAGAAGAAAACGATCCAAACAAGAGGTTGCTGTGAGAACATCTTCTGTGATGAGAACTGAAACTGCAAGTCACTGGTTTTCATTGAAAGCAATGCAACCAAGAGTCTGAAATCAGTCATGTCCCCCAACTGATGAGTCGTCTGAAATCTGCCACCTTCCAGAGCACATGGATCCTGAGAACGCTCAGCTTCCTCATTTGTGATCACAGATTTCTGTAGAAGGGCTTTTCATGCTTAAAATCAAATTAATAATAATAATAATAATGATGGCAAAGACACCATGGAGAAAATCGTAGACTGAAGTTGTCCAATTTGTTCTCTCTTCCCCAGTGAATAATGGATGAATTTTTGTATTTATGTTGCAAGTGAATTCACACAAAGCCATTTCTGTTAGAAGTGAGGTTGACAGAGGTTTCTCCAGATATGCTGCAGTTTAGAGTGGACTGGACGTAATTTCACAACCGTGTTTTAATGTAATTCTTGCATGCCTGATGCAAGAGTTTCCAGCCAAGTCAATGGGAGTAATCATGTGAATAACACACGGAGGTTTTGGCCTGAAAATCCCTACCACCCTCATTTGTGGGTCAAGGTTGGTCTGCTTGGGGAAAAGCACAATGCAGTGCCAACAGTGAATGGCCTTTACGTCGTCCATTTCCGAGAGATATAATGATACCACCAACCCGCCAGGACTGTATGCAGATAATGAAAAGTGACAATGCAGTCATTTGTGAAGGATATAAGACAGCCACGGTAGTTAGGGCAACATTTGCATAATCACATTAACTTTAAGGACCTACTTTAAAATTGACCTAACAATGGCTGCCATTGTTTAAAGCCACAGCTGTCCATGTTGATCGGACAACACACTTGGTCAACTTGTGTTGCAGCCATCTCCTTCAGAAGGATTTAGAAAGTTTGACTGAAAAGACCATGGGCTCCAGGACATCCTGTGAATGTTTGGCCTCCCATCAAGGTTTGGCTATCTGGGAATCCACAGCTTTCAGAGCTGCACAAATACTGCATTTTTGTTGGGACCGATGTAATTTCTTACACAGCTTCAGTTTTCAGAATTGTTCACCAAGGTTGTGTGAGAAAGCACGCACAGATTGCTTATCAGCTGCTAAGAATATGACAAAACACAAGTAGTCTAAGCCCTGGTTATTTTAGGCTTGTGCGAGTTACTGCTAAGATCTGTAAAAATCAGAGCTGGTACTCCAGACGTGACACTTCGGCCACATGTTCCTTCTACACACAGGGCAGAATGGACCATTTTCATCCTCATATGTGCCTTGCCCAATCATCCCTCCTCATTACAAAATTGATGATATTCGGCCAAAAATCTACCTGGTGAGTGATCTTTGGTAGAAAAATGTTTACTTAAATTATCAACGCATTTCAAGGTGGTTGGCCACATGCAAAGTTCTGATGAAAAAACACACTCTGTTAATATATCTTTTTCTTGTTCTCATTTGTTTTAGAAAGGGAGCCTTGTCCACCTTCAAAAACATGTTTGTTTTACGAATTTTCAGGATTCTCAGACAAGCAAGGTGGTACTGGATTAGCTGCAAGGAACTCAAAGTTTCGGTTAGAGTGTGTCTTCTTTGAATAACACTAACCACAGGTAGAAGAATGACTAGAGCACACACTCTAGACTGGAAAACAAATAAAGAGAAATATCGAAGAAAAAAAAAAAAGGTTGTAGCAAAAACGGTTCAGCCCTTTCTGAGAATGAGGTTGAGGAAAACCAGTCTCTTCTTGCCAGGGTAGGCCTCGTTAGCATAGCTGCTAGCATGAGTCCATGAACTTCAACTGACTTTTTGGTTTGCATTGCATATACCAGTGATTAAAAATCCATTTAGTCTCCACACTGTCATTTGGTCTTAAGCCATGATACCCAGTTAAAATAGTTTTACACCGCTTTCAATTAAGAAACTCTCCTGACTCCATGCTGTGCATCAGGGACATGAAATTTTATGCGGGAGTGCCAGTTGTGACTCTTAGATCCATAGAAATTTGACCAAGTCATGCCCTCTGAGCATTTCATTTGGCACAGGGGTACCAGAGGCTCAGCCCAGTTTGGCAGCTCCACTCCTTGCAGACCCCCCTGGGCAGCACACACCGTCCAGTTGAGGCTCACGGGCTGTAGCGGGCCATCGGTGGCCCTGCTCCTTGCCTTTGGGGACCGGTGCGGTGTCAGACAGCAGCTCAGCTCAGCTGCCTTGGTCTCCAAAGGGACCTCCTGCTGCCCCTTGCTGAGCCTACATGAGAACGAGGTCACCCAAGACGGATGCGGAGGGATACAGAGCAAGGTGGGTGCAAAGACAAGTTGGATGCCAAGGGAACTACTGGCTAGGATCCAGATGTAAATGTGTGTATGACTATGTGCACACACATAAACATGTCTAATTAAGATTAGTATTATAATGCATATACAGAAAAGTGGGGAGGGTGAATTAATTGCATGGAGAACCTCAATTCTGACTCCCCCAACTTTTTGAAGTACTGCGCTCCCAAGACTTAATGGTCTTTTAATTTATACTTTAAATGATAATTTACCTTTTGATTATTCAGCAGATGGGCACCATTTACATCAACACTTTACATTCAAGCAAAGTAATTGAAAAGATGCAAATGCCTTTACTGAACAGATATGCAGAATGCCCTTCTGCGTTAAGCCCAGGTAAAGTGAGCAAGCATACTCATATAGGCAAAGCTTCACTAACCACACTGTTATTTATGTTTTAGGCACTTAGTTCATCATGAGGATCAGCATTCTTTCCTCATACTCATATCTGAACATATTAAGGCTACTGGAATAGTTCAATAGCGTTACAAGAGAACTGCAGATAAAGCAAAGATAGGGGTGACATCTGTGAAACTTCTTTGGAAACACCTATGCTGTTTTGGCACTTCTGTGCTGTTTCAGTAGTTCAGAAACCCCTATACTTTGGGACTGAAAGAAAATACAGCTGCACATCACAGACTCACATACATTTCTCACACCAAGGAAAGCCTCAGAGGTGCGTACCATTGCAGTACTGTCTTCTGACAGTCAAAATCAACCTTTGGCAGGGAAAATGATACAACACCTTAATTTGATCTTATTTTAGATATTCCAAGAACTACGTCAGTGCCTTCATCTTAATTCAATGTCAGGATTAATTTCATAACATTTACTTTTGGAAATCAGCATTGTGCTACTCCTAGACTCCCATGGATATGGTTGTTACTGAACACAGTTTTATTGCAATGAGGTGCTAGATATTTCATTATACAAAAAGTCTTTCATAGGTTTGTGCAGGGATCCAGGACTGAATGGACATATTTCATTTTTGGTAGGGCAAGAATGACATTAGTGCACCTGGGATTTCTGTCTAGAAAAAGTCTTAATATTTCATAGGAGTGACCAAAATGTGTAGAGCACAAAGGGATGAACTAAGGAATCCAATAACGTGCTCTGTAAGTAGAGCACCAAACCCCTCCTCATCATCAGATATGTCCAGTACCACCTGTCTAGCAAGAATATTTCTGCATCCACACTACAGAACCCATGGCACGTGATGCCATTCCCAACGTGCCCTCACACACAAGCCCACGGGCTAAACCCAAAGTTTTACCAAGTGCCAGGCTAACGGCAGAACAGCACAGCGTTTAACTCGGGCCTTCCCCGCTAACGTGTCCCATCCGAAGTCTGCACATCTGAAAAGGAAGCTCTCTTTGGGAAATCATACTTGCCTTTCAGCCTCAATCCATTTGAGGTAAAAACTTGCTCATTGGTGTAAGCGATCAGCTTTCACCTTCCTCAGTTTCCACCATTTGCTGACAGATTAGAGTATTTCATGTTTCAGCTCCACTGTTTTAGACAGGCATTTACACTAAATGCATGTTTGCGTTACAGAACAATCTGAAATTATGTCAACTATGAGCCCACAACAACATAAAACTGCCAATTTACAAATAGCACCTATGGTAAGGAGTACAGACTGTTAATGTGACACTAAACTCAACCTGCCTCCCAGAAAATAATTAGCTATTACTAATACATCTGGATGTAAAATTAGGCTTAGGAATAGCATTGTACCTGGTTCACGTAACTCTCCCAACCAAAGAGAAATAGTGAGTCATTTATCTAATTGATGTCAATATTCTGCCAAACATCAGGCAAAACTGCGGTGTGTGGGTAAAAAGCGCAGAAACCCACTCAAGCACCATGCAACATGCGAGTTCTCACCAGCTATCACAAAAAGTGACTCATTTACGACAGAGTAAGTCAAGGTTTATAGGGAGGGCAATATTTTTATTGGTCTGCCTCAGAGAGCTTCTTACACCAATGGCTGAACTAATGCAGAGATAGCACCGACTTTGATTTTCTCCGTAGCAGATAACAGCAGCTCACTTGCACCCTTAGGCAATCACAGCTACAAGAGCGCTCATGAATTACATGACACACACGGGACAAAACGATGTCCCATGACTACATATGAAACTCTTCATGCAAAATGAGTATTGGCCAGACCCTCCTACACAAAGTTAAATGTGGCATTAACACTGCACGTTAGAAGGTCTAAACAGCACAGACGTGTAGGAGCACACCTACGTGTACTAAACCAGGTAAGATCCTTGGTCTGACAATTGCCCTATTTTGCCTTAAACAGCAGATGGTGGTACCTGTTTCTCTAGAGACAGGTGAGATCTACCTGCAAACCATCGAAGTATTCTCTGCAGTGGTGGAAAAGAGGGAAAGCCGTTCTTTTTGGAGTACTGCATGTCTTGACGTGAGATTTTGTTAATCTTTCTTAATACCAAGTGTTATTTTGTAGCCAGCTCCCCATGGTATGCACATAAATATCCACTGCTTAAGGACAGATTAGCACTAGGAGGTCATAGGTAGCTCAAAATAAAATTAAAAAAAAAAAAAACCAAACCAGCTGCCTCCTCCAAAGCCCCCACATACTTCATTGCAACATGCATATGGGTTATTTTCAGCGGCTGTAACTCACTGATCTCCATTTAGCAACTTCAGTATTTTTTCCTCTTTTTATGGCACTTTGAAGGGGACGGGGTGTTGTAGAGCAGTGATGTAAAACAACCACTTTAGAAAACAACCTAAATCAAGCATCTGTTCATATCACTGAAAAAAGAGGGAAAAAAGTCATATGACTTTTGCTTCTGATATAGTATTTTCAAAGCCCATACAAACAGCGCATCGCGCTCTAACTTTTCTGTTGGATATTTTGGGTTTTCCTCCCTGATAAAAGTCCTTTCATGTTTTCCTACAAGTTGTACGTCCCACTCACATTCAAATATCTCAGCTCTTAATACTGCTATGAAATTATGGCGTATTTCTACCACAACAGCAGTCAAAAATGCCAAGGAGAGCCTTAGTGGATGACATGGTGTAACACAACCCCAGAAAGTTCCCATTGTGTCAAGCAGAATTTGCCGTTACAGGATTTATTCAATAGCATTGTGTTGCCATAAGAATAGATCCTGCCCCTTCAGAGAGTCCATGCGTATCATGAAGGTACCTTCCTGGGCAGGTGGGACTGTTTATTTTCATCATACACTAGCACACTATGACATAAATCTGTAGGGGCTCTGTGAGAAATTCTTTTGTGAGCATCCATCAAGCCCTGCAGTTAGAGCTCCCGAGCGATCCATCCTTTGCCTTGCCTTGGGTTACCGGAAGAGCTACACCAGCTCCCCGGTTGAGGAACGACGCCAATGACACTGCATGGTACGTGTTAACACAGCGGCGGCTTGTCCCTTCCGTGTACGGTTGCTCGGTTTGGGATTCCTTCCATGCATTCATTGTCTCCTTTGAAAATAAAAAGGGAAGAAAGAAGGGGGAACGGGAAAAACCTTCAGCTATTTCTTTCGAGTCGAGAATTCCACGCACAGCCTGTTGCCTGTTTTGGGCTCTGCCATGTGGTGTGGCAATGCACTAACTTTGATCCACGGGGAGGTGAGGCGGAAGTTGGTCTTCACCATTAAGTTTTTTTATAGATAGCAAAGTCCATCCTTCCACCTGCATCCAAAGCCCTGAGGCAGCTGGCAGAACAAAGCGCTAGAGAAAAATAGTTGACCAGAATCTATCTGAAATTGCCAGCATACAGGTGCAGTCTTGTTTTTCATCTCAGTCGCAACAGTCCCTGGTGACTGTCAATGTTTTACTGAGACTAATTAACCCTTTTTTGCCTAGGATGGATCAGAGAGAAAAAAAAAACAAACCACCAAAAAACCACACCAACCTGCCACCCAAGCTTAAAATTACACAGCTGGAGAAATGCAATAATCAGGCCTAGTCCAGAACTGTGCCACAAATAAAAAGGTGGCTGCAAAAGTTAAAAAGAAGCAGCAAAAGCATGGGAAACTTTGCATCTTGGGATTGCTGAGGCCGTTCCAAGGTTAGCATGTTATTTCTAACACCTGAATGAGGTGGTAAAGATAAACAGAGAAATCACCCACTGCTGAAGCACGGCCAACTCCTGAGCGTAAAGGAGCAGTTGTTAAACAAGGAATAGTAAAAGCGAACAATAAACTTGGATAAGGACTGTAGACAGGAAGTCAGGAAATATAAACAACTGAAACTAAAGATAAGAATTTGAGGATAGATAAGAATTCCCAAAGCTGCAGTTCGGCTGAGCCGACAACATTAAACATTCCTTCAGATCCTCAAGGAGAAGGGGTGGCCAAGGAGTCTGATGACTTTCAACTTTCTTCCTCAAAGAAGCCAGGGGAAATCCCAATGATCTGTGCAAAAGGCAGGACTGTTCCCTCTGATGCTGTGTCTCATGCTCCTTCACTGTCTGGTTGTTCAAGTCCAAAATGAAGAGCTTCCACTATTACCCTGAGGAAATGATCCCACAATCCCAATGTTAGGATTTTCCATTTACATGTAGCCAAAGTTTTGCTTCTCATTTTCATCTCACTCCTGCTATTTATACCTCCTCCATTAAAACCAAAATGTCCACTGTTATTATTTGTGTGTTCCAAATATTTACCTCATTTTCACCTCCTCTCTAGCAAAATGCTGTCATTAACCAAGTCATATGTAGTTTTCTGGCAGCCCCCATGGAAGCTGCCCACTGGTGATGGTGGAGCTGTGCTGAATCCCTCCAGCCCTCCAGGGCCAGGGTCACCACGGCCATGGAGGCGGAAAGGTCCGCCGTGCCTCTTGCTGGGGTCACCTGGTATCTCAACATGGCCCTCACAAAATGCACTGGCCTTTTTTTCCTTCTTCAATCACTTCAGGAGCACATGTCTAACTTCTTCAGCAGAGAAGCTTCTTCCCTTGCGGAAAGTATATTTGGTCCAGGTTTCTTTTTCCCCCAGCGACAGTTTTTCCATAGCAAGTTGAATTAGACCTAACCATGTCCCTGATATGTGACAAACACTGACAGCTTTCTACCCACCACCAAAATCCAAGTGATGGCAGGACAGAAAGGTCAAACAGGCCAGCAACCTCTGGGCTTGTTTTTACCCTCATTCTTTGGTGTGACCCTGGGAGAAGGAGGGATGGGAGTATGAATTAAAAATAACGGAGATGCTCACTGCCTCGCTCTGTTTTCTGCTGAGCTTTCCGCTTTCATGATCTCTGTGCCTCAGTTTCCAGAGTGGAGAGTTTGGAAGGGTGCTCTGCGGCTTCTCTCCGGCAGTGACAAACCCCAAACTCAGATCCACCAAAGCGTCTGCAGCTGTAAATAAGGCAGTTTTGGTAACCAGAGTAATGCGGACAAGGCAGGCTGCAAGAGGGGGAAATACTCCGTTGCTGGTAGGGCAGGAGTTCAGCGCTGGTGTCAGAGCTGCTGAGCTCTACCTGATTCACTTCAAACAAGCCAGTTCAAAACACCTTGCCGGCCCGGAGTTGGGGATTCTTGAGCTGCAGTCACATTCCTGGCACTCAGCGAAACCGCCCACTCTGCTTCTCGAGAGCAGTGTCAAGGAAAGTGATGCCTCCAGACCCGAGAGGTGGAAGCCCGCCACAGGGCTGGAACTGCTGGAAAGCCAGGCTGTGACGCAATGCTTTGGCAATCGTTGGCTGTGCTGCAGTTAAGCTTGCACGGCTGTGCCAGTTGTGCCTTCCGTATCCCTCGCTTTGAGGGATGCCATACTCAGTAAAAGGGAAAACACTTTGCTTGCCAAGACACTTCAACAGCAAGTATTGGACGTTTTATTGGCTATAAAAATAGAAAATACAGTTGGAAGGCATCTCAAGGGGTCATGATGTTCATCCTCATGCTTTTAGGCAGCAAGAAGCATTGCTGCAGCAGATTTGTTTAACCTCTTCTTGAACGTCTACACTGGGGGAGATGCCCAGTTTCTTCTTCTCTCTGGTCTTAACATGATGCTTTCTCAAGGTCTTCCCTGAATCTTCCTAGCTGCAATTCAGGCCCATTCCTTCTTCTTTGACCAGCAAAACCGTGGAGAACAGTTTATTATTTTCTTCTCTGCAGCAATGTTAATAGTTAGTATTAGTAAATAATCATCTTCTAATGAAATAGAATGAGATTTAGAAATATCAGTCATTAGGGGCCTTCAGCTGAAAGGCAGCATGGCTAGGTAATGCAGTAGCTCTCTGGCTGTAAAGGGCTGCAAAGTCTAATATTTCAGGATTTAACTGGATTCATGCTGTTAAACTGGAATTCTGCAGCAAATGGCATTCTAGGCTTGCAAAATGACTTCCATTCACATATCATATCACTCTGCATATATTTGAATTGTCAAACATCTATTTAGTCCATGAAATGATTTGTTCTTTCATTAATGGAGACTAGATGAAAGCTGCAGATAACAGCTCGTAGTGATTGAACGTAAAGCAGAACTCCTCCGCTGTACAGGCTCTGCAGCCCGAGCACCATGGCAATAATCTAGTGATGCCAAAACTTGGATGCCCTTCAAATGTTTCAGAACAAAAGGTGCTGTCAACGTGACCTACATGCGGTAAAGGCACCTGGGAAGCCAGAGCCTGAAGTCACACCTTCCTTCTGCCAGTGTGGGCAGCAGGTACAGGCAGCACCTCAGGGGCACACGGGATGTGCCTTGCTCCAGAAAGCCAGGAAGGGGCTGCCACCACTAGGCCCAGCCTATTTGTGCTCCACTGTCTTATTTACACCCTCTAACTTCTGTCTGCCATGGAAGCTGCTGCTAAAACTCTCCCAGAGGTGCATTGGAGCCCTTGTTAGACTATTCCAGAAGAGTTAAGCCATGCAGCTCCCATTGACTTCAGTGGGACTTGCCCAGCAATGAAGCGTGTCAATATTTATGCTTGCGGAGCCTCCATATTTTAAAGTTAACAAGGGCTCAGCCTGGGGTGGAAATTATCCCTAATGCTGCTCCAGCACTGCGGAGCAGAGAATAGAGGGGCTTTCTCAGGGCCAAGCGTGCAGCACACTATAGACAATAAAATACGGTGTGTGCATTCAGCTCTACATCAGCAGCCCCTTTAGATGGAATGTCCAGCTTCTGTCGTTTGCCTTCAAAACCCAAATAATTTTAATGGCTGGTGGGATTCTTCAGCGTATATGGCATCAAATCCACATGCACTCCATGTAGCATAAAACTGAAATACAGCTGGAGCAAATCCACTGCACTTGGAAGCAAAAAGTGCTTTCTCAGACTGATACTTGGGGTTGATCTGGTGCTTTCAGAGGGATGTGGGAATGGGAAATGGTGGGGAAAACAACCCAGCCAAAACACTGTGTAGTTAATTTCCTGACTATTATTCCCCTCCTTTCTGCCAAATGGTTGCATTCACCAACTACGTTATTTCCTGAACGGAAATAGTGTTAATTCTGAGCTGCAGTGAAAGAATCCCCCATTGAGAAAAAATTGAGATCATTACAAACCATTCACTGACTAAGATCACAAAAGAAGAAAAATGGATATGAAAAAAGGCCAAGTTCTCCGACAATGAGATGTTTCCAACTGGACTGGGGTATTTATTTTAGATTAAATATATGGCGCAGTGAACTAACAAACCGAAGGTGTGTAGGTCAGGATCCACCAGGAATACCCTCCTTCCCAGTCATAGCATTGGGCTGCATGTTTTTCAAGACCCTAAGTGGTTACAGCCTTTATCGGTGCCCTTTCTATCTGAAAATAGTTCCACTCCTTAATGAGGGTGCGCTCACAGCTGAAATGAACACTGGGATTGCAGCACGACCCTCCTATCTTTTCATGCGGTGTTATTATTTCACATACCGTACAATGAGCACCGTCTCCTCAACTACTTTTGAAGGCATTTCTGTTTTGTTACGGAATCAGCACCCCATCCTATATGCTAGGCAGGCATTCCTCTTTGTGGGGGACAGCAACTTGGGTCCTTTCTCTGCCAGCTTATCCAGCATTTATCTTCTCTCTCTGTTTTGATGGTAATTATCACGTATGAGTGCGAGAAACCCGAGGGGCAAAGTAACCTCTCTTTCCTTGCCATGGAACATACTTCAAGGCTTTTGAGTTTTTCTGGCCAGACTCCCATCCAAGATTTTTAGAACACCAGTGGGGCTTGCTCTGCAGTCTATTATAGCTGCCAGGGGAGAGTGTACTGAAGTTAAAGTCTCCAATGACAGCTGAATAATCCACCCTTACAAGAAGGCCCTTTCCAGAGCTTTTTCTTCTCGTGCCTGATATTGCCAGCCCAAAAAATAAGACAATCAAAATTGTCTACACAAGCCATAAGACTGAAAAACATGAATTTACAAAAGTACGTTAAAACCCCCCTCACAACATAATCTCAACATAAATAAGGACTATTTGCCAACTACTTACTGAGTCACATAGGTACGTGACAGCCGAACTTTTAAGATTCTGCTAGACAAGGGCTTGAGGACTGTACATTGTCAAGGCAGTCTTATACAGATTAGCTCTCAGGCTGTCTGCAGGAGAAATATTAGTACCTCCAGCTAAAGACAGGGAAATTGAGGTGGAGGTTCAATTTACCCAAGGCCATGCCATAAATCATCGGAACAGCACGATTAAAACTGAATAGCCATAGGCTCATGAGTTCTGGAGAAAGATTCAGGGTCAGGAGTTTTGCTGCGGTCAGAGATTTATGACAGAGGAGATAATGAATAAAACACTTTCACTGTCATTTTTTCCCAAAGAACCATTGTTACTCACCAACACTGATCTGGTGGGTCTTACAGATGCTATTTTAGAGGAAGAAAGAGGCAACTAATAATAGTATGCATAACAGAGAAATAAAGGAAATATATGACCATCTAATTTAAATGGTTCCAGAAATACTTCTTTTTGCTCTGTCACACTGCTGTCAGATAAAACAAAGCTTATCCACAAGCAAGATTTGCACCATTACCTCCATTTTCCAAAATAATTTTTGATTTTGATCACGCCCTGCAAAGAGCCTGCAAACTCCTGGTGTCACGCACGAGGTTTATAAATACTACTACATCGTCCAGCTCATTAATGGAAATAGTGAATAGAAGTGACAGAGAACTGACCTCAGGGACCTCACTTGCAATACCTCCCCGGTATGATAACTAAACTTGGGTAACTCCTTTTTGAATGCAGCTTTTCTTTTTTAATTAGTTATGCATCAACTCCTTACGATAGTTTCATCTAGACCATATTTCTCCTCTTTGTTTATGAAAAATACCATATGAGGCAGTACCAAAAATCTTACAAAAATAATAATTTGTCACACTTAATATGCAGTCCGATTGACTTAGAGCAGTTATACTGCCAAAGAAGCAAATTCATTCAAGTATTCAACATCAGTGCTTTTCAAACAAAGACTTTTCCTAAAAAACGGTCTTTAAATAAGCACAGAAGTTCTCTGTGAGAAAACGTGAACATTGTCAAAGTTTTCTGTGACAATGCAACTGCTGCTTTTTTCAAAATTATTTTAAAATCACTGCTGGTATTTTTTATTAAAACCCAATAAAACATAACTTAGGTGAATGAATTAGGTCACTGAGTATTTAGACAACAGTTTCAGATTAAAAAGTCAATTGATCTGCTTTTAGTTAAAAGTCGCAAAACCAGATGTAAATTAAACCCAACCAAATGGGCACAAATAATCAACATCTTTTGAGAAACCATTTTCTTGGTTTTCAGACAGCACTAGGATTCCAGATGACAGCTTTAAATTTAACATTCCAAAGCATTTCCAAATGCTTTTCAGCCTAGACCAGATACTTCAGCACCTTAGGACAGGAGCAGCAAAAACCAGTTCCACTCACACCTTTCTGGTCAGAGAGTTATGATGACAGTGGCAAACAGCTAGCCAACCAACCTAAACACAGAAGCCAGCCTTCAAAAAGCCCGGTATGAAACAAGGCAGCTAGATCCGTATTTGCACACACTTGTCCAGGAGTGACCAATTGAGCTACACCAGGCATGAGCGCACGGAGAAGCGAGTCACCCCGGGGGCGGACGGCAGGGTGTCCGTCGGAGAGATAAGTGGGGTATGATGCCTGTGCATCTGGCACGCTGCCACCCATCCCGTTTCTCCATTTCAGCTGAAGTTTTACAGAAGAGGTGGGAGGCCAGCGGGGAACTGAGGGCGGCTGGGAGGGAGAATGGGAGCGGTACCACAAATTGCGTGTCCTTCCAGGAGCCCTTAATCTCGTGTGACATTTGCCACTGCTCACAAATCCGCGTATAGCAGGGCCTGTTTTCCACACTGCTGCACCATGCAGCGAAGAGACTACCAGCGTGCCGCTCAAGCCCTTCTCCCCTGGTTTTGCACAGGTTCAAATGACAAGCAAATTCTCTTTGCCTCTTTTTCTTTCTCACTAAACTCTTAACTCGTAGGATTCAACCTGGCCCTGCAAAATGTAGTCATGCCAAAAAACTCCAAGTCACAAAGGAACTCTGCGAGTGAGGTTAACCACCTGCCAGCTACAGTTTTAGGCATAAATACATGTATCTTCAAATTTGGAAGCTGTGCCAGTCCATTGCTAGGTCCTAGGAAAGCAGTTATCTGAACTTTGCTGATTCTAGCTCTAGGAAAAGACGGCAGTGTTCCAGAAAAAGATACCAACAGTTCGACCAAATTAAGAACAGGTTTCTTCAATGATACAGAGATAAGTTTCCAATATGTATTACCACACATTCAAAAAAGGAACAAAACCAGAAAAAAAAAAAAAGATACCCCAAAACATTCACAGATGTTACAGCGCTGCTCTTAGCGTGGGAAACTGGCGGAGTTCAAATGACTCAGTGAAGCAACCTCAGCCTACAAAAAGACCGAGCCTTGACAGTGTTTGACCAGTGTGTCAACCCCAATGTGCTCAACTAGTCACAACTTGTTCTTAGAATAAGCAACCTGAGCTAAACGTTAAGTTTATCTTCTGTCGTGACAGGCCCAAGTAAGTACACTTAAAGAGTGCAATTTGAGTCTCACCGTTTTCTCCTCCTAGTTTTTCATGGCTCAGGAGAAAGCTTTGCTGGTTGTGGTATGACCTGACCGTCAGCATTACTAGTCTTGTATTGCCTCTTGTTTCACTGGCATGAAAAACATACCAGTGAATGCTAAGCATTGCCAAAAATATGAGCCTGCCTGATGAAGCAAACCGAGTCAAGCTATTGCTAGATGATAGCACAAACCAATGAGGAAATTGTACCTTACCCCATGTCTACTTGGGTCTCGGTTCTTTCAACACAGAAGCTGACCAACAACCTGGGAGCCATCAGACATTTTTCTTTCCTGTGAATTCAGGCTTCTCAGGGGCCTCACTGGAGGCAGCCAAGCTTGTACCCCTTGGCCTATGAACCTGATGCCAAAAACACTGCCTCAAGTGAGTCTCAGCAAGTGCCAGGTGCCCAGACACCAAACCTCACCTGAAAACCTGTACTATTTTGTTGCCAGAGTATAGAGGGAAAATTGCTGGAGATGCTGAACTCGAAGAGCTGGCATTGAGGGCTTTTTCTGCTTTCAGAGAACAAACCTAACCCTGACTGAAAGAATGGCAAGACAAAAGCAGCTGTAGCTACTTCAACCAAACACGCTCCAAAAAGTGCTCTCTAGAGCTTCCACCCTCCTTCCCTGTGACTGCAACATGTCCTTGAGAACAGGAAGCCTGAGCCCTGGCCCTGCTCAGCGCCAACCTGCAGCCCCTCTCCGAGGAGCCTGCCGTGGGTGCCCCCCCTCTGAGGAGTGAGCCAGCCCTGCTGCCTTCTGACCTGCCTCCAGCACAGCTCACCCGCTTCGCATCCAAACCTTTGGATTCAGGCAACAAATTAGGAGCTTTTGGGTATGAACTGGGAGTCCTGATTCCGGGATATTTCCTCAGGTGAACAGGACCTGCGTGGCTGTAGCCTTCATCGGGCAGCAAGCCAGCGGAGGGCCATGCGTTGCTCCACACCTTCCGTCTGCCTGCGCGCCTCCGTGCTGCATCACCGGGAAAAGCCGCCCCAAGGTATTTACTGCGCCGTAGCATTCTGCCTCACCTAACAGAAAAGCCAGTTTTAGTCGCCCTCCGCTGTGGCGCGGAGCTGATCAGCTCCAGTCAGGCTGATGGTTAAGCAGGAGGTTCGGCAGGAGCCCTCGGCCACACCGGAGAGTGCGTTTACTGCCCCTTCTGCCCTTTCCCTGATGTCACTTTCTCATTATGACATTATACCAAATCACAATGGGGATTAACCGCCCCCGTATAAGCTTATTATAGGCTTACGCAGGCTGCCAGAGCTTGGCTTTAGATGGCATTTATTTTAATGAGCCCCGGGCTGATGTCATTACTACACCCATCACGGTATATCCCCACTAAGTGCTAAAATTAATGTGGAACACAAAATTAAGTGGCTTTATACAGTGTCTATACAAAGATGTTCAAAATCATGATGGCATACACTGAAAAAAAACGGCTGATGATGCAATGGCAAAACAAAAATGTCAAAGTGGAACTAAAGGAACAATTTCAGTCCGTAACTAAAAAAAAAAAAACCAAACCCATGGCCAGATGAGTAACACTTGTTGATGATAACTACTTGCATTTACTCGGCACTGCTCACCTGCAGCAATGGATACACAAAGGCTCAAGTTGCACACATTAAAACGTGCCATGCAAGAGGGGAAGCAAAACAACCTATTCTACTCATCAAAATTTGGGAGTGAAGAAAGAGGAATTTTCTCCAAATTACACAGCCGTGCAGTGCTGAATTGGCTATATTTAGCTGTGGATTAATAGCAGGGTATTCAAGACTGAGTATGAAAAGATGAAATTCAGTATTTTCATTCTAACTGTGAGCTGAGGCAACAAATTTAGGATAAGCAGTTGAATGCACGGAGGAGCTACTCCAGTCACTTTTGTAAGAACTAAGCAATAAGAGACATTAAAAATTGATTTCTGAGAAATTTGTACTAATTCTCTTTTCAACTCACAGACAATTTCACTGGAACTCCCTCGCTATTATTAAACAAACCGGAGCGTCTTTAACATGGGCTGAGATAGGAAATAGGGACTAATCAAGGCAAAAGTTAAACCGACACCGAGTGTCTCAGCTCCACTTCTTAATTTCGTCAGCACTACACAGGGCCAGGGCCTGCACTGACTCACAAAATGTGCGAAAAGAGGTTCCTCAGTTGAACGTGTCCACCGAGCATCATTAACTCTCCTTCTGACTCCCAGAGAGTAGGATCTAAGCCAACATATTCTGCAACAATTTCCTTTCCAGCTCATACCCCTGCCTGCACTCACTTTGCCACGGACACTCCACGATGTTGGTGAATGTGATTTTTAGATTCAGAGAAATAATGGTAATATCGGGCTGTCTTCTTTTTTTTTTTTTTTTTTTGTTCCAGCTATACCTGCATTTTATGTGACTACAGGGTTCTCAAACAGCTATATCATAACAGTCTGTCGCAAGTGTATTGGGTGTTTCAGTTTGCCAGACCTGTCATAATAAATTAATTACAGGATGTTGCAGAAATGGCTGAGTTCCAGCAGCATCTTGCACAGTTTAATATAGCCCTATTTCCCCATTTCGATGTATTTGTGGTTAGATAAATCCTCAGAAAACTTACAGCTGCTACACACTAGTTTATTATACTCCCTGCCTGTGCAGGCGATTAAGTGCAACAAAAATTTGATGTCTGCTCAGAGCATAGATTTTACTGATACCGCTTTACCGGTGTGGAAACATTTTTACGCCAGAAGTGGCATCTGCAGTTTCTGCTGAATATTTGCATTTGAGCATTAGACAGGACTTGTAAACTTGCTCGCCACAGTCAAACATGGTACAGGTTCATTTGGCCTGACGCGGTCCTCACAAAAAATCAGGCGGCTGGAGTTCTAGATGAAACGCAGAGCTATCGATCACCTTCATTTATGAGTGCAAGCTAGAAAAGGTTCTCCCAGCCTTTAGTGTACACTCCTGTATAAACTACAGCTGTGATGGTGCTGCTGAAAGCCTAATCCTTGCTGACTTTGCTGGAGGTTTGAGTACAGGGGTCCATCTACTCCAAGCAGCTTGTAGGACCGGGACTCTGTGTATACACGTCACTGCTGGAAAACAGACCCTTCCGAAGGGGAAGGCAGCAAGCAACCGGGGTACGACAGACTGAACAAAGGACAAAACTCTTGCCAAAACCACTGTGAGTAGAACAGATCTACGTGTAAGAAAAGGATCATATGATATTTAATGTTCATAACAGCAGTAGACGCTGGGTGTGAAATACTCATCACTGCTCTAGCCGTTTTACACAGGATGAAGAGGCTGGAGCGGACTGAATCAAGGTGCATATTGCAACAGACAACAACTATAAAGGTGCCCTCTGAAGACCTGTGCCAGAAATTAGGGAACCAAAGCTTCAGCTACCTCAACAGCACTGCAAACCATAGATGAGATGGACCTTTCAAGGCTATAGCTCAGAGTTAGGACAGTGCCATGTTATGAGCTACCGGAAAGGCAGAGAATATTCCTCCTGGGCTGTAAGAGTTCATCCAAAAAGCTCCTGTAAACAGCAGAAAATTTAAACATATTAAGAAGTGAAGTGGTTAAATATCCTAATTTCTGAAGTCATGACTGAAGCTACTAAAGCTCTGCTATAACATTCTTCTGACTATCTTCTGTTCCAACTTCTAATTGCCACATTCTTGCAAGTCTGCCCCAGTCAGCAGCTTTCTTCTCAAGTTGCTTATTTCCCTCTCTCAGACCTCCTCTTGTTTCTATTCCTTACACGCAGCAGTTTTGTTCCTAATGCATATATCTTACACTTCGAGTAATAAAACTCCTTGAACTAACACGAGCTGTTTTCACAAGTGCAGGTGTACATCCCTAAATTAATTTGTCCAAAACATTCTGGATAGTCAGCGGACAGAATGCACGTAAAAACTCGTCCATGAAATCTTTCCAGCCTTCCTTCACTATTCAGAAAATACTTCTATCCCCTCCCAATTTCCACATCCATAAAATAGGTTGCACTGCATACATACTAATTTCATATGTGCTAGAAAAGGATCATTAAAAAACCCCACCACGCTTTGTGTTTACCAAACAAGTGTTTTTGCTTTAGTCTGTTCCCGCCTTAAATGAAGTGTTTCCTATTCACCTGAGTAATTAGAGCAGAAGGATGTAGTGAATGAAGTGCCTCATTATCAAGTTTGTATCCACAGTCTCTGCAGAATGGCTACCATGCCGGCTATTTTTCATAGCTGTCTGCTTTTGCTTGTAACGGGCCATTGTTAACGCTAAATGATCCTGACGTTCAATTCTCCATCAGACAATTGGGTCCAGCCGGCAGATTTAGTTCACTAGTCAACAGAGACTTTCAGTTGTCATGTTCCTCTGTGTTCTCATTAGCCCTTGTTTGACTGTGATCCATCCCCTACCGCCTTCTGAATTAAGTGATGCTACAAATACACTTATTGTATTTTACGATATATGTTCAAGTTTTTTTAAGGAAAAAATTAAATGCAGTCTGATGGCTATTGGGAAACACAGGGAAAATGTGCCATCCCTTCTTCTCTATTTTGTTAAGTTACACATTGTTCTCTATGCCTCTGCCATATCATAAAATGTAATAGGAACTGTACATTGTAACCATGCACACACAACCTAGAAACAGCAGAACAATGAAAGACCTACTATGCTGTCATCACCAGGCAGTTATAAATATCTAGTATTTACCCTTTTTAAACAACGTTTTATCTGCTTTGTTCCAGCAATGAACTTGTATCGCTCTCTAAAAATGCTTCAAATAGACTTTTATAAGTCATGTATTTTAACTCATGCCTCAGGGAGCAATTCTGCAGGGCACTCATGTTTTAGGATACTCAATGTAGCTCCTCAACTAAAAAGAGAAGGCAGAAAATTATCAGCAGGCAATCAGAATGTTTCTGGAATTCTTTTCTTCCACTGAAATTAAAGTCCTTTAAATACCTGGACAAATTTAAGCCAATGTACACAATATTCATTTTAAAATTATCTTAGAAATATACGTTGCATTAACACAGAAACAAAAAGCATTAAAGTTTAATTTAAAAACTTCTACAGTTTAAAAGTTTCATCCTTTTTTCTAAGTTTATAATCCCAGCAGCAACATCTGAAGAATAAAGAATCTACTAACACTGAAGAGAAAAAACTGTTTTTCTTAAAATGAATTGGCCATATTTCTGAAAAAAAAAAAAAAACAAAAAACAAACAGTTTTTGCCTTATGCCATCTCAATAAATTAAGAGATTTTATTCTGCATGTTCCAATTTTAATACTGAAGGACTACTTAGACTTTTTTTTTTTAACTTTCAGATCTTTTTGTTCATTTTCTATTAAAGGAATGCAGAAAACCAGTACTACAGTGACATGGCACAAAGCAACAGAAGTCTCTAACCAGCCATGTGGTAGGGAAGAAAAATGTTGTAAAAACAAAACAAAAGCTATTGCAATTACAATAAAACATTATGAAAAGTTTATTTTCAACTCTCTGCATTTTCATGTTTGGCTCTTATCTGATTCCTTCTGCTTAATTGTTATTTGGAACTGTGCCTCGTAAGACACTACTGCTGCCTCTCCTCTCAATTTGGAAAGTGTGGCAAAGCGGCTCTATTCAGCTTCAGAGCAGTGAACATAATTGGAGCCCTAGTTCGCAAGCATGAAAGGAGGTGCTGTGCCTTTGATTAGAACTACCATCTCTCTGTGGTGTTTATCTGAAGTGTTATTTCTGTCTTCAGTGTCCACAATGCCAAATGAACGTTTTACAACGCTTTCCAATGAGCTCCCAGATCTTGGCTACTGCTCAGCTCTCCCTGACGTGGAGCCTGGTCATGCTCTGCCTTTATTTAAAATGTGATCCAGGACATTTTAAGAAACACAAGATGTTGAGATTTTTCTCTTTCATAAAAATCTTTATATTCCACATGACGCAGAATGATGAGTTGGACTATGCTGCAAAAGCAGGGAGGTAAGAGGCCAAGAGCCTTGCTAGACCCAGGCAGGTCCAAGACTAAGATAACTTTACACCACCTCTGGGGAAAGAGACATTAACAAGTTTCCAGTACACACACGCAAGTCCTGTTTAGGGGAGAACTCCACACACGTGCTCTAGGCAAAGCAAAATTAGGACTGTTAGCAAAGAACAGTTACCAGTGTGGCTAAAAAAGTTGTGCTTTACTCAAAAGAAACGAGTTTACAGATTTTTCTGGCTTTAAAACATGTGCAGGGAAGATATTACAATATATAGCAACTAGTCCTCTACATCTGGGTGCATTTCACACATCAGTGCCCAACACTGTTATTCTCACTTCTTTTTTTAATGGAATCAAGTGCCCTGTCTACTAAATAAGGGCTTTCTAATTTTATGTTATTTATTGCTTCAGAGGGGGAGGAGGAAGAATTTCCTAGCAGAGTAAAAATAAACTGGACATCATTAGCCAGAAAAAATGCTAACACTAACCGATAGAAAGTGTTTCCTTTAATATAAAATATTTAGCACTGTAGATAATTAGCAAAGTCATTAGTAAAAGTTCACAATATAATATTCAAGTGAAAAAACAGTATAACAACACTTTACAAGCAAATAAGTACTACAAGTAAAACAAACAGCACAGTTGGATATGAAATATTTCATCCAGACAACAGAAAGTGTATTTGGCAAGACTGCTGCCCTAGCAGCCAGGAACTCTGACAAAACTGCAATGGACCTTTATCGTGTGCAGAAAACCTCATTTGAAAAATGCAACGGCTTGGAATTTGCAACACTTATTTACATTGGTAAGCATGAGTAGCCCCACTGAAGACAATGCAGTGGCATAGGTAGTTACTCAACAATTCGCTTCAGAGCTGCAAAACACACTCCAAGTGAATATTTGATGTCAGGAAAATATTTTCAAAAAGCTCATGTTTTCAGGTACACGTTCCTTTGGAATTTTACCATTCTGAACACTTCTCTATTTTACTTACAACACATTTTAAAATGATAATTTAATAATTTATGTAGTGGTTGGGCTTGTTTTGCTTTAGATCACACTTTTTCACTTGATTCTCTGCTCCCAACAGATTGATTTACAGTCTACAGAAATGCCTGTTTAGCCTAAGTTAAGGTGTAATCAGATACTAAATTGGTTAAGACCATATTTGCCAGTGAGGTTCTCATGAAATATGGAAGTTGGTTTCAGATTTTACCAGTCCAGTGAGAAGCTGAGCATTCAAGTCCTGTTGATTTCATGAAACCCAGAGCTAAATATTCCAAAACAGGTTTACGCCACTGGTAAGTCACGACTGGTGCCATTTTGCATATCTGAGTATTTTAACTTTCTGTTTCTTGTTAATCCTAGAAACAAGAAAATCCTAGATCGAGTTGCAGCCTTCAACATATATACCGAATATCACACCTCTATTTAGAACTAAATTATGACTCTATGTCATAGCATTCAGGCTCAAAGGCAATATTTGTTTTTTCATTTCTGCTGAAGTTTGAGCCTCTCACTGTCTTTTTCTTCTTCAATTCTCCCCCATGGGCTGTAGGTTCATTTTAAACACCATTAGCTGTAACTGATGATAGAGGAGTATCGAGACCCATTAAGTTGTGCTGATTTTCTATCTCGTTCTTCTGTATTCTTTTCTTCTTTTTCTTTGCACCTCTAGAGGAAGGTGGATATAAAAACAGAGTAAAAGAAACACAAAGTTAGCCCAAATTTAGAGCTTTTTCCATCCACAGCTGATGTTAGAGCAATTGTCTGCCCATCCCCCTTGATAACAATGCTGAAACAGCTACAAAAACTAACATTCCACAGCAGAACAAAGACAGAAAAAACACGAAGACAAAATATGAGGCCACTCCACTAGTCTACTTTTCAACATATCATAGCATTGCTTTGAAAAGTACAGCTCATGATCTTAAAAATCAGCTAGTCTTGATCAACAGTCAACAGATGTAATTAGAAAATACAAATTACCAGTCTTCTCCTCTCATAAAAGCAATTGCACTTTTTATTCTTCTTTCCTAAGCTCAAACACCAAAATACTTGCAATTAAAGAGAGATTTCTGGTTTATTTATTCAACAAGACAGGCAGGCAAAGTACATAAGACTACTTTTTCCATTTGAATTTATCTGAACTATGACACATTTATAGGAACAGACATTTTAATGTCTATTCATGCTTATCACACTTCATATAATGCCAAAAGCATCAGTCAAGCTTCTAAATCTTTCCCAGTCAGTGCCCTTAACAAGAGAATTAGACTGGTCTTGCAGATGATGCCAGGGATTATGTACATGTTACACCAATTCTACCATGAATTCCCACTCAACAGAAGTTGTAACTTTATTTAACTATAAATATGTAAGTAATACTTTGACTGTAACCTTTCAAGGGCAGGTACTGTCCTTGCTCAAAATCTGTATTGTGCTAGCACAAAGGGATCTTGGTTTGTGACCAGAACTGTCATGCTGAATGCTTAGTGTATGAATCAAGACTAAAGAATGTAATGAAATGTGTGCAGTTTCCCCCAGAAGGGTGCTGCAAGAGCATTACTGTCAGTCACACTGCACTGATGTAATCGTATTTTATAAATTAAAATGTTTACACATCAGCCTTGCTAATGGACTGATGACTATCTGCCTAGAGTTTGATTTTTTTTTTTTCTTTAAAACTAGATTGTGTATTTGTAAAATCACAGAAACATTTAGGTTGGAAAAGACCTTTAAGTTCACCAACTCCAACCATTAGCCCAACACTGCCAAGTCCACCTCTAAACCATGTCCCCGAGCACCTCATCTACATGTCTCAAATACCTCAAAGGGTTAGTGACTCAACCACCACCCTGGGCAGCCCCTTCCAATGCCTGACAACACTTCTGGTGAAGAAATTTTTCATAATATCCAATCTAAACCTCCCCTGCTGCAACTTGAGGCCATTTCCTCTTGTCCAATCACTTGTCACTTGTGAGAAGAGACCAACCCCCACCTCTGCACCCTCCTTTCAGGGAGCTGTAGAGAGTGATAAGGTTTCCCCTCAGCCTCCTCTTCTCCAGCCTGAACACCCCCAGCTCCCTCAGCTGCTCCTCACAGGACTTGTGCTCCAGACCCTTCCCCAGCTCCACTGCCCTTCTCTGGACACGCTACAGCACCTCAATTTCTTTCTTGTAGTGAGTGGCCCAAAACTGAACACAGTGTTCGAGGTGCAGCCTCACCAGTGCCCAGTATAGGGGCACAATCCCTTCCTCATAAAGGTGCAGGCCAGGATGCCACCGGCCTTCTTGGCCACACTGCTGGCTCATATTCAGCTGCTGTCAACCAACACCTCAAGGACCTTTTCCACCACGCAGCTTTTCAGCACTCACCCCCAAGTCTGCAGAATTGCAGGGGGTTGTTGTGACCCAAATCCAGGACCTGGGACTTGGCCTTGTTGAACACCATACAATTGGCCTTGGTCCATGGATCCAGCCAGTCCAGATCCCTCTGTAGGGCCTTCCTACCCTGAAGCAGATCAACACTCCCACACTCAACCTGGTGCCATCTGCAAACTTACTGAGGGTGCACTTGATCCCCCCATCCAGGTCATTGATAAAGATATTAAAACTGGCCCCAGTAGTGAGCCAAGTACTGTATTTATGAATACATGGATTGATGCAACTCTAACACTGGAACATCCTGAAGGAAAACATTCTGGAGTGTAAGCCCCCTGTGTTAGGATTCCTGGAACAACTTAAGTACTGCTGCATGAAGAAAACAGGGTACAAAATCATAATTAAACAGTAACACAAGTGCCAATAATATACCAATATAAGTACCAAACTGAATGTTCGTCTGGGTCCGATGCACAATCACTTGTAAATTTATGCAGAGAGCACTACCTAGTGTAGCGCAACAAAACAGTACAGTTGGAATATATCTTAGGAGATAATGTCTATACTAAAAAATCGTATGTAATCAGTAATATGCAAAGGGTGAGGATACTATGTGGATTGTCACTACAAAGCTACTCAAATTCTGAGAAGTAGTTTTTATATTTTTGTTACTTAAACATCAGATGTGATGATGTATCAAATCTTTGAGATGCTTAGATAAAAACTTCAGTTCACTTAGCATCTATTATGTGGACATTTCTCTATTTCTTCTAGAGTCTGCAGAAGATAGGTTAACTGCTTGGCTAAGATAAAAATCTACTACCACCTTGGGTAGAATTTGTTCTCCTATTGCAAAACCACATTTTCCATTCAGAAATTGTTAAAGACAGACACAAGGCCTTGCCATTCATGTTCTTTCACAGCAGGTACTGTGGCCTTAATGAATACTGTTCTAATAGGAAAAACAGCATTTATTTGGAGGCTCAAAGAAAGGTATAATGAGTGGTGCAGGTGTGAACACTTCACTTCTGCATAGTGAAAGTGCGTACTTGGCAATCACATCTCATTTGCTTCTCACAAAGTTTATTTACTGCACAGTTCCTATTATATACTAGCATGTGATATAGATACTCAGTGTATTTCACAGAAAACAGGTAGATAACCATATTTTAGGTGGAGCAGCTTTTTATACAGATTGGACTGGCCTCAAGTCATGCTTTTAGATGGTAAACTACGAAACTTTTCCCGTTAAGATTGCAACACTTGCATGCGGGTCGTTTTTTAAGGTTATTTCAAGACAAATCAACTGCAGTGAACAAGAAAACTACAGTTTTGTCACAGCCCCTGCATGTCATAGTTTCAGGTACAAAGAAGTGAGAATTTTAATGAAAAAATGCGCAGCCATGTTTCTGAGGTGTTTTATTATCTCATCTGTACTATATAGATAGCCTATAAACAGAAATATGGAACATTCTTTCTAACTACTGGCATCAGAAATGCCAGAAGATCTCTCTCTCTAGCTCTCAAAATAAGGCAAAAATTTGTTGTTTCCTCTGAAAAAAAAACTAGGTATGTGCAGTCACTACTATAATTACAAAGACAAGGGAATCACATTTCATTAAGTTCTAGTTCATGGAAGAGCTTGCAAAGAACATACTTTCGGATTCAAGCTTTACATCAGGAATAGACATTAGTCAGATATGCATTCTGATCTTAAAACATGCAGTGAAAACTGCCTTTTCCATGTCAAAGGAAACACAAGCACTGAGGACAAATGCAGCAAAAACATAATAGACTCGGATGTCATGTACACAGAAGGAAAACACAGCACTGTGCAGCAGTAACGTGTCTATTTTCCTCACTTTCAAATCAGTTCTCCCCTGACAAGGTTAGCTACCGCACGGCATCCTTCACTAGCAATCAGGTCTAAATGGTTCAGTACCCTGAAAGCTTGTGAATGAGGCTCTGCAACACTGCTCTTTGCCCAGATGGGACAGCAATGGCATGAAGGATGACTTCAGACTGGCATGTCCATGATGCTCCTGCTCCCTACAGTTCAGGAGGAGGGAATACCTTGTATGGACTCAGGCATGTAGATGTCTTCTCTCCCCTTTCTGAAATATAACTGAAGTGATCTGGGGGTTCAGTTTCTTCAACATGACGCTTCAGTGTGACCTCTCCTCAGAAGAGCCTTAGCTTCCTTTAAAATGAGTATTTCACATCTGATATGACTCAAAACTCTTGAATTTGATTAAATAATCTGTGTTTCCATATTTTAAATCTGTGGTCCCACATTCTTCCTTCAATGGATGCCCTGGAAAGGTCACTTGAAATAATTTGTTTCCTGAACCTCTACTGACAGTTGAGTCATACCAAATTTTTGATACTGGCTTCTAACAGACTGTATCAACTGTCACAGTAACTGTGCTTATAAGGCGTTTCCTTCCTTAATGTACATGCTATCAAAATAGTTATGCCCAAAATTCAATGCTGAATTCTGTCAATGCATAGTTATACAACCCATTCCTCATCATACGTGAAGGTTAAAATTTCCACTCACAATTTATTTTCAAATCCAGATACAGCTGGAGACAGAAAATTAAGGTTTAAAGATAAGTTAAAGTCAGATACGTATCTGCATATACACCATATATGCACAAAAGATATGGGGAGGGGACCAGTCTGGAAAACAGTCACTGACATAACTTTGCTTAGATGACAGATGCCTGTAATGGCAAACACAGGAAGTATTTTCAGATGTATTTTCTGAAGTATAAATGGTTGCAATTGCTAAATATATTGTGGAAGCTCTTGTTGAAAATGTTGACACCTTATCTGCTTACAGTTTTCACACAACGAATACATACAATTTTTAAAAAATGCAAGTCACCATCAGTGGTGCTAGCTTGCATCTTCTCAGTATGTTACAACCTTTTGCAATTTATATTAACTCATTCTTAGAAGGTGCAAATACAGTTTGCAGTTTGTAGCAATGAAGCCTAATTCATAGCTAAGAGATACCACGGGGCATCCCATATCCCTGAGTTTTGATTCTCATGTACATTATAGTCCTTGCTCTTAGCAGGGGAGAGTGTGTGCATGCGTATGTGTATGTGCACAGATATACAAACGCTTATCTCCTTCACATTTCAGGTGTGAAGCACTTTTTGAATGATTATCCTAAAGCTAAAACAAAATAACCTTTCCAATATTTCTCTCAGTTTTCTCACAGCAGCTGTAGAAATAACATTGCAAATTGTTTTAAGTATTTCTTGCTTACTGTGCTGCAGGTGAGTCTCTCTCTGTGTCACACTCCGTGCTAAATTCTAGGTCCCCTGTCTTACTGATGACTGGTGACATCTGTAAAAGAGAGAAAAAAAAAAAAAAAAAGCAGGAAGGTAAAAAGAAGACAGACAATGGGGCCAACACATGTACATAGAAAACCCACCAGCTTCCTGAATAAGGAGAGAATATGCCTTGTTTGAAAAATAATGTCTATCAGCCATAAAATGTTAACTCTGTGTGGTTACAAACAAGGAAGAAGTACCCTGCTTTAAAAAAAAAAAATCCACCAAAACCTACTTTCAAGTAAGAGACAGTTTTCAGGTAACTGTAGAAACAAGATGTTATGAGTTTTCTTGAAGCTTAAAATGCACACAATGTGTAAAGAATTGTTATTTTTGCTATTGCATGAGTAAAGAGAATGCTAATAAGCCATCTTATTGTATAATTTTAACAAGAAAAAAACTGCCTATTTTTTAACGCTTCAAGTTTCAGTCAAAAGCAATTCATATCACTCCAGGTTACTTTAACTCAGGGCTAAAACCAACCACCAAACCTGAAAGGTTTTAAGTGAACTCTCTAATTTCCAATGTAATTAGTGTGTCTCTATGTAACTGGCTCCCAGTATTAACAAACCTCTTCTCATTCTAACAAGTCTCTTTCTTACTACAAGAATTCGCTGAAGGAAACATACGTGCCCTTCTTGAGTTCACTGTTTTTAGGTACAGATTATTTTCTCTACCTTCTTCCAGGCTGTTCACAAGTATCTGGTAACTACCCATGTAGTTTCATTTTCATGGAGAGCAGAATCCAACACAAATGACAGGCCTTATGATGTTTCACTCAAAATTTGCTCTTCTGGAACCAGGCATACGCTACATATCCAGCCAGGAACTTCAGGCCTGCAGAGCATCACAACTGAGCAGGAAAGCTGTGGAAAGCAGCGCAGCACACTGCAGGTCCAGACCCAGTACCACAATGCTGTCAGTGAAAAACAGTTGTGGAACTGTAGTTCAGGTTGAGAGGACAGCTATGTTCTGTAAGTGCCTGTCTGGTATGGCATGCGTGCAAGAAAAACGGAAGTTCTACCCAGGAAGGCATTGTGAGAGTGGGGACTAGTTCCTACGAAGAGCTTGGAAAGCTGGAGAAAGTCTCTTTCAGGATACTGAAGCCCTAGGCCTGAGAGGGAGGGAGAGATTAGATCTGGTACTTTGCAAAACGCAAGATATTTCTCAGGGAGTAAAGGAGAAGAATGGTCTTGAAACTAAGTCAACCCTCAAAACTTGTTTTTTTTAAGACTGTTAGTTGAATTTTGGATTCATAGCCACCCTTAAGCAAAACCTACCACGTTGTTTCTGAATTTCTCAACTATCCTCAGTGTTAAAAAGATTAGGCCATCCAGTTCTGCCAAGTACAGAGGTACTCATCTGCTTGTAAATAAGATGTTTAGTGTTCAGCTATCAGCCTGAATTGCTCCAGGAAACAGCCAGTTAATGACATTACTATGTCTAAAACCCCAGTTAAAAAACGCATGTATTAGAGAGTATCACTGAGCAGCTTTGGAGTGCCTAAACCAACAAAGCATCTAAAATGTAACCCCAAAGTCGACAACAGCTTTCTGGATGCAAAAGAGAAAAAAATAAAATACTACAGTTCTTGACACTCTGGCAACTGTTCATTTTGTTTCGTCTGACCATGCGGGCAAGGTGTACCATGGTTCCTCCATATTTAACACAGAGAGAAAATAGAAGGTTGCTTCACAGAATTT
This sequence comes from Eurypyga helias, assembly GCF_000690775.1. NCBI lineage: Eukaryota > Metazoa > Chordata > Aves > Eurypygiformes > Eurypygidae > Eurypyga > Eurypyga helias. The sequence goes on from NW_010246794.1 coordinate 59,853, forward strand.
CTTTTTAACAGTAATAGTTTCAGTATTTTAAAAAAGAACAAATATAGAATCACAGAATCACAGAACGGTTTGGGTTGGAAGGGACCTAAAAGACCATCTAGTCCCAACCCCCCTGCCATGGGCAGGGACACCTTGCACTAGACCAGGTTGCTCAAAGCCTCATCCAGCCTGGCCTTGAACACTTTCAGGGATGGGGCATCCACAGCTCCTCTGGGCAACCTGTTCTAGTGCCTCATCACCCTCTCCATGAAGAACTTCCTGATATCTAATCTAAACCTCCCCACTTTCAATCTAAACCCGTTACCCCTTGTCCTGTCACTACAGGCCCTTGTAAAAAATCCCCCCCAGCTTCCTTGTAGGTCCCTTCAGGTACTGGAATTTTCAAAATACTTTGTTTTCAAACTCTAAACTTACCCATCACAGATTTCAAACACCACCTGTGACTGGCAACCAACTGGATTTAACTCCATTCACCACCACTCTTTGGGCCCAGACATCAGTCAGTTTTTTACCGAGTGAAGAGTTTGCTCATCCAAGCCATGAGCAGCCAGTTTCTCCAGGAGAATTCCAGAAGGACAAACTAATTCCAGATTAGAATTAGTCTACTGAAATAACACAGTTTGCTGGATTTGTTTAGACAAAATATAATAATGCAGAATATAATAATGTAGCATTGGCAGGGCTAGGAAGAAAAATCTATTTTACACACAAAATCCTTGTTAATACAGTAATAAACTTGAGGCTAAGTGAATGGTAAAAGTAAACACAAAAGAAGGAAATATTATCACACTGACATGAAAATAAAAGGGACTGCTGTAAAGGCAATGACTAAGTAATACTTCCTTCAGCATTCATAACCTTGCAGTTCCTTGCTATACACAATCATGAGCTCACTGCTTGCAGTCCAAAAAAAACCTTTTTCTGAAAATCCTATGCTGAACGAGGTTTCTAATCCTCCTTTTTGAGTAACTGTAACATAATCTCAGCATTGTACTAATACTACAATCAAATATGGACCTTTGCAAAGCAGTTTGGTAGAATTTCTTTAAGTGCCACTACAGAAGACTGATGTCTCTTAAAAAAAAAAAGACTAATTTTTTTTAATTACTTATGGATACCAAAACACAGAAAATTGTCCTTGATTTACAGATAGAACATTAAGGTATCCACCAAATTAATCTGCCTAATTGAGGGTTCTTATGGTATGTTTTAAAAAAACTACTCATCACATAGGTTTTCATATATTCAAGCACAGCATTTCTGTATGGGTACCAAGGAAAGGAAAGCACAAAATTAAAGACTATCTTGGAATAGCTGTGTTCACCTGACATGGCAACTAATGAGAATTCCTAGTGTCTGTACCGACAGACTCCCAATTCTCCAGACCACAGTTCAAGTATGATACCCTTCTTACCTACAAACTTTCAAGTGTGTAAATGAGGTAAGAAGTAAATACTAGATCTTTCTGAATCCGATATCACTGCCGCTACGTTCTCTTCCCTATCCCACATACCTTTGTGTCCCTCAGCCCGCTCCTTGAATTACTATCCCATCCCAGTGTTGTGAATAAGCAGCAGCCGTACTGAAGAAACAAGTGGGGTCAGCAGAAGATGCAAGAAGGCAGTGCAGGAGCTGGTGCACCAAGGGGGTGAAGCAGCAGGAGAAGCACAGTCAATGAGTGAGTGGAGGCTGGGAAAACAGGCAGGAGGTACGTGGCTAAGGAGGTGGTAGTAATACTTTGACAATGAGACTGTATCAAGGACATGCTAAGGTAAGGAACAAGCCACACATTGCAGAAGGGCTGAAGAGGCTGTTGATCTCTTCTTTCCCTGTTTCTGAACCTCTTGACCTCTTGTTAAGCATGAGCAGGTCTCACAGGAAGAGATCTGCATTACTGTCACTGTGTGGAGCAAACCCAGTATTGTAACAGATACAGTGTTGGCTATTAAACTCATCCAGACTGCGGTGCAGAATGGAGTGGTGCCGGCAAACTATTTAGGTGATTCAAGTCCTGAAAGTAAACGTGCTTGCTCTATGGCCTAATCTGCACTGGAGAACTCTCCCATAGAAGCTGTTTCTACAGAATGTGATCTAATCACAGACGGCAAGAACAAACACGTCTCTGTCTTTTCAGACTAGTCTTTAGGACGTTAAACTCAGTATTAAGTTTGCATTTTGTTTTCTATTACACCGTCCATAGATACAAGACTTAGAGCAATGCACTTACGTGCCCAGAACCCTGTTGATGCCTGTCAAAACTGTTCTAATAAGTCAAGTTTGGGAGTAATGCCGATACCACACCACACTCCTCGTTTTCTTCCCTGCTATTTTGTACCCCTCCACACATTTCCCCATTAAATGAACAGCTGGCAGGAAGCTTTGCTAGTGGAGTTACATAATTTCTTTTGCCACGACCTTCTTATTTAGAACACAATTAACTTATAATTGCTTTTTTCCCCTCCTCTCTAGCGTTTTTAAAGAACGAGCCTATCTGTATCAGATTCATCATATTGTAACCTTTATGTCTAACAGTATTAACTCAGCTGTGGATATGTAGCAGAACCGTGGGTCTGTATACACCACAGACATTGGCACGAATTTCTATCTTTCCCATATAAACCAGCTAAACCACTGTAGCGCTTCAGGACTAAGCCAATACTCACTAGCTTCTCCATCCATGAATGTCAGGGCCACAGGCAGAGAGGACACTTTGTCTTGCCTAGTCTGAAACTGTAAAATCCTGGGCCTCTTCAAGGCTAGGAGAGATCAGCACATAGTCATGGCTCAACTCTGACAAATACTGCATCTCAGAAATCAAATCAACTAGATGGCTATTTGAGGGCCAGGAAGAGAAAGAGGAGGAACAAGAGTGGAGACAAAATCCTTCAGACTGAAGCACTATGGTTCAGAACAGCTGGTTTCAAGTCTTGGCCTCCGGGAATTTATCTGTGGTTACAGCTTTGCATTGAAATTTGCATAAAAATAGTTCAATCCTGTTCAGAAAGAGGCTATGAGGACCCAAGGAGAAAATAATGGGGTCAGAGAAGTTAGCTTGCTCCTGTGAGCTATCTTAAACATGTGAGTGTCCCTCAATAGTATTTTTGGTTCTGCTTGACCAGTCCAGGGGCTCAGCCTGATTCTTTCGATCTTTGAAGAGACTAGATCCTTATGGCAAACGACTGTGGATGTAATCTCATCTTTTCTTTTTTCCCAATGGGTATTAATTTGTTTATAAACCAGATATTTTTCCTTTCAATGACTCAAATAACACTATAGACACAGACACAAACATTTTTTTTTTAAGGCAGAACACATGAGGAACCACAGAAGTGGGTTTGGAGTTCAAAAGGAAAGAGCTACCAGCTTACAAATAAAGTAGCAACACACATGCTTGAGAGAGAATAATTCAACTTGAACAGTACAAACTGCATTTTCAAGGGAAAACAGAATATCAAAAAATAGGAAGCTATAGGACTAAAAAGGTGAAATATGTTAATGTCGGGTAATGTTTAAGGAAAATTGTCTATTCCTCATAGATGGTAGTAGTAAGTAGATAGTAACATTTCCTGCAGAAGAAGGATTTCTTCAAGAATAATCATAGTAATTACTATTTCAAAAGTAGGATTTGCAAAGATGTCTCTATTTCATAATGCCCATTCAACAGTTTATGTGGAAGACTTCACAGCAGCTTTGCTGATAGATTCTAGGAAAGCTGAGTTTGTTCCAGACCAGATGTCAATGTCTTTAGAGCGAGATCTGTAATCATATTAAGCACGAATGAAGCCCAGAATTATAAACTTCACTATAATACCCTCTAATTCAGTCAAATATCACATTTTTTTTTGTGGGTCTGCAACCTCTCTGAACCTTGAAAATGAACACACTTCATGAAGTGTTGAAAGTTTTCAGCTGCATTCACTGAAAGAGACCCATCGTATTAATTCTTTAATGTTTCCCTCATTAATATTATCACATTTCCTAGAGTCCCTCTTCTTCCTAAAAGATAATCAGTCACTGAAGTGTGGTCCAGTAACCTGAGGAATGGCACCATTAAAGCAGAAAATAGAAACAGAACAAACTATAAAATGATTTTTTTTGATAAAACTAATAGAAAAAATTCTAGCTAGTATTTTGGGATATATTTTTAAGCAGATTTTCTATGCTTTTAAAATTTTTACATCTACTAAGTATATTTTGAGCCCCAGCAAAACCACCCACATTGAAAGAGCTCAAGCCCAAGGGAAAAGCATCAATTACTTGGCAGGTTACTTCCAGACATGCTAGGCTAAGTATTCAGAAAGTCTGACAACAACCTACTGCAGGAGAAGAACAGTGAGAACATGAATTATTTATGTGAACACTGATAATCCCAAACTTTGTTTGAATATACATGGAATCAAGTTTTGATGATCTCTGGGTAGATTATCCAAATTGTGCAATAATAATGTAGTTCTTGAAGGTAACACTTTTCATGCTTATGATCGTTATTTTACTACTTGACATAATTTTTTCAAAGATAAATATACTAGAAAGAATATTTTCTTACACTTTCAAGGGACATTTCAAATTACTTTTTTTTTTTAAATCTATTACTACTTCCCACTATTCTCACATAACCTAAAGTTGAGTACTTCACATTCAGAATTCAATTAGATGCATTTTGTATTGTGGGTGGTAGGCCATCTTAAATTATAAAACACAAGATTTTATAGAAAGCAGAACATTTCTGGCCAAACAAAAAGACTCTCTATTTACTTTGAAATGTCTCTGATTTGCCAGAATTTTGCAAAACCCTAATTCTGGTTTCTAATAGAACTCTGAATTCTTGTCTTTTCTACTTTAAGCATAAGAAACCTGAAAACAGCATATTTACTAGAGCAGCCAGATGACAGGTCCATCTCTATTTCTTGGGATTCTTCATCACTACAGTGAGAATTTCACTCCATGAAATTTCTATTGGCAGTTTAGATGTATGTTGTAATTAAAGATGATTATGACCTAATTTTGTGGCTCAGGAGTTAAGTAACTCACAAGGCAGGAAAACAAGGTTTGCATGAAATTATGATGTTATGAATGCAAAGTTGATGGTAGAAAGCATTTTGAAAGCAGGCTCTTTGAACTACAACTTTTTTTATTATTTGCAAAGATTAATATTGGATCTTGGGTATTACACCCTCTTCTAATGTTAATGATTCAATTTTATTCACTCATAAAATTCTGAAGATTAGCTAGATATGCATTTATAATATCTGCAGTTGGAAAACAATTTTTAATTAGACTATCTGGTATTCTCAGTAATTGAAACCATAGTAGTATTCTATATTTTAACTGCCCTATTTAGTCTCCTATGGTAGCAAAATCTCATGAGCAGCTACTACGATGATTTTTACAGTAACTTGTTTCTGCAGTCTTAACAGAGCTAAACATTTAAGTATTACTAAAAAAAAAAAACAAAACCCCAAAACAAAAACCACCAAAGAGAACAATAGATATAGCAGACCTGGATATAACTAAGTATTTGGAAAACATGCTCATGGCCAAAAACCAAACACAACCAAAAAATTCAGTTATATTTTCCTGCTTATAGTAACAACTTAAGCAATAACTTCATTAAAAGTTTGGTATATAAGTTGTGTTTTGTGTTTTTTTTTTTTTTAAAGCTATATTTTCTTTCAGAGCAAAATAAAAATAATAGGGCATTACAAACTAATGATTTCTCATATTCTCCATGTAAAAGAAATTGGCATTTGATTTCACCAGCTCTAATACTGAAAAAACCCATGAAAGGAATAGGAAGAAAAGATGCTGTGTCACTGCTGCAACACAGGAACTGCCATAACCGATCAGCCCCCTCAGTGGTCTTCTTAGCAGTTTTGTCTCAGAAGTATCTGGTATTGCCTAAAGCCAAAGTGCTGTAGAACGTTCCTTCATTATGACAAACAGCTGAATGCCAATATTTTTCTTCTATCTAGCTTCTGTAAAACCATTACACTTCAAGGTATAGCAAGCCCTACACACAGATTTGATTCCACTATCTTGACGATTTATATGGTGCTATGTAACATGAAATTACAAAAAAAAAACCCACAACCAAACAAACAAAAAAACAAACCCAAACACCAGCCAAATTTGTGTCTCCCATTCATTTACATGTTTGTGGAATCTCAGTTATTACCTCAACCTAAAATATGCTATTAAAATAATTAATTCCTTAATTAATAATTAATGCATAAATTTAATAGTATCTTGTAGTAGCTAGGTGCACCAGGTTAACTAGGCATGGCATAAACACAGATCTCATTCTACCACGATCATTAGCCTTCCATTCCAGCTTAATGTTCCATGATCTTGTTTAACGGGGGGGGGGGGAGAGAGAGGGCATCCAAATCCAATTCACATCTCTACATCATGCACTATTCTATACACTCTCTTCACTGATCAGTCTGTGCCAGTTTAATCTTGTAAGTATATCCTCTTTACACCATTTTTTCCAGGACTTGTAAATCTTTCATTGCTTTTCTCTGGACTCTAATTTTGTAGTGACCTTGGATGCTGTGCAAGGCAAAAAGCAACATCCCAAGAAGGACCTGGACAGGCTGGAGAGGTGGGCCTGTGCCAACCTCATGGAGTTCAACAAGGCCAAGTGCAAGGTCCTGCACCTGGGTCGGGGCAATCCCAAGCACAAGTACAGGCTCGGTGGAGAGTGGGCTGTATCAGGAGAAGTGTGGCCAGCAGGCGGAGGGAAGTGAATTGAATTTTCCCCCCTCTACTCTGCTCTTGTGAGACCCCACTTGGCGTGCTGCATCGAGCTCTGGAGTCATCACCATAAGAAGG